>NC_061828.1:8970063-8972563 GCF_019202785.1 Penaeus chinensis | reverse complement strand
AGTTGTTGGTGCTGGGGGGAGGGCTAAAGTCCCTCCCATCCAGCAATAACGGCGGGCTGTGGGTCCCTGTGGGTTGGCGACCGCTGGGACTCGGGAAGGGAGCGGTGGTTACCCTTCATCCCATCTGGGTCCCGGCCGCCGCCAACCTGGCGTGATGCTTGTGGGGGAAAGCTCCAGGGAGCCCTGCAGGTGGATTATGGGACCTGCAGCCAGCCAACCTTCTCTATATGGGGTGGCATCTGTAGGGGTGGCAGAGGTGGCACCCACTTGGAGTGACTGCCTGAGGTTAGACCTCGGGTGGGCTGTCAGGGTGGAGGCTTGGAATGTCTGTTCCTTGCGACAGGACGATCGGTTACCACTTCTGTCGAGGGAATTGAAGCAGCTGAGAGTTGAGGTGGCTGCTCTCTCGGAGGTACAAAGACCTGGCAGCGGCACGATTAGTGTGATAGGCTACACTTATTACTGGTCGGGCAGCAGCGATGGCCACCATCTCCAGGGAGTAGCCATAGCCATCTCCAGCAGACTTCAACCCTCAGTAGTAGAGGTCAGTCCAGTTGATGAGCGTATTATGGTATTGAGACTGAAGCTTTCATTTGGCTTTATGTCTCTTATTGCTGTGTACGCTCCTACAGATGTATATAAACTTGAGGTGAAAGAGATGTTTTACGCCAAAGTTGCATCTGTGACAGACAGCTGTCCTCAGCGAGATATTCATATTGTTCTGGGTGACTTCAATGCGGTATCCAGCTGTGATCGAGCTGGCTACGAGACTTCTGTCGGTCCTCATGGCTCAGGAGCTGATGCTGGCAGCGCGAATAGCCTCCTTTTCCGTGAATTTGCTAGGTCCCAGAAATTTAGGAATTTTGGCTCCTGGTATCAGCGTTCTGACCCGCATCGTTGAATTTGGTACAGCGATACGGGTAGTATCGCTGGACGATCCTCCAGAACTGCAGGGTGTATCGAAGCCCTGAGTTCTGTGGAGCTGATCATAGATTAGTTGTGGCTACTCTCCAGGTCCACTTTAGAACTACCCGTCGCCCAAATGAACAACCTAGGGTGTTTTATTTGGACAGATTGAGGGAAAACAAGTGTGCCTGGGGGTTTGCTGAGGCTATCTCTGGTTGTCCCACAGCACTCGAGGGCCTGACAGACCCTGTTCTTCTGTGGGATACCTTCAAGCATGAAACACTTGATGCAGCCCAAGAGCAAGACAGAGAATTCCATCTCGTAGGAGACACTGGAAGCCACAGTTGCTTGTCATGCAGCTCGATTGTCAGGAGATCGCACAGGACTAGGTCACTGTTGAGAAGAGATAAGGAACAGTTTATCAGTAATCTTGCAGAGGAGGTCGAAAGCCATTTCCTAGTAAATGACCTTCGTCCTGCCTACTAAGCCTTGAGAAAGCTGAACTCCAAGCCCTCCTCACAGACAACTGCAGTCTGCTCAGCAAGTGGCCAGATAATCTCAGATCCTGATGGAGTGCGTGTGCATTGGGCTGAGTATTTTCAGCAGTTATATCAGGTTGATCCACCAACAGTTAACATGGATACAGGTAATGTTGAAATTCCTCTGCCAGACCCACTCATCAGCAAGGATCCACCCTCCCTGACTGAAGTCAGGGGGGCAATCTCCAAGCTGAAAAGTGGTACAGCAGCAGGTGTTTGTGGCATCCCAGCTGAATTGTTAAAGGCTAGTGGAGAACCTATGGTAAGGGGCTTGCATGCAGTCCTGTCTGCCATCTGGCAAACTGGTACCATTCCCCCTGACCTGCTGAGGGGTGTGGTCATCCCTCTCTGGAAGGGGAAAGGGGATCGGTGGGACAGGCATTACACTACTCAGTATACCAGGCAAGGTACCCGCACACATCCTACTGAGACATATCAGAGACCACCTCTGAGGCACCAAAGGCCGGAGCAATCTGGATTCACTCCTGGTAAGTCCACAATAGACCGCATCCTGGCTCTTCAAGTCATTGTAGAGCGCCGTTGTGAGTTCGGACGTGGGCTGCTTGCAGCTGACATTGACCTCAAGAAGACGTTTGATACAGTGCATCGCGAATCACTCTGGCAGATCATGATGCTAAGAGGAATTCCAACAAGGATTGTTAGATTAATAGAAAGTGCTGTAAAGTGTAGTGGGGGCCTTCCTTATTAGTTCAGGTGTGAGGCAAGGCTGTGTTCTTGACCAACACTTTTCAACACTTGCATGGATTGGATACTGGGTAAGCCTACTGTCCAAAGTCACTGTGGAGCAACTCTAGCCAATATCAAGGTTACAGACCTTGACTTTGCTGATGATGTTGCCATTCTATCTGATTCTCTGGAAACCCTTGTGGCGGCTCTTGATGCATTTAGCAATGAAGTGAAGCCCCTGGGGCTAGAGGTTTCCTGGACCCAGACCATGATCCAGGATTTTGGGGGCCTACTAGGAGACCCTGTGCAGTCGGTACGTGCTTGCGGTGAAAACATCAAAGTCACAGAGAGTTTTATATACCTCGGTA
>NC_061828.1:8957563-8962563 GCF_019202785.1 Penaeus chinensis | reverse complement strand
CAAGATTTTCCGGCCTAACTCGATGCTTGATACTATTTTCCTCTCCTTTGCTTACATTCTCTCTTTTACTTTCCATTGTTTTTTGTTTTTTTTCTTTTCTTTTATGGAGAGAACATTTGCTCCAGTTTCAGCCTAGCATGACTGCGAATTGTACACCAGATTGCCAGACTGAAAACTGTGTAATGTTTTATTGTTAGTGTGATTAGCGTTTCCTTTCTCCCACGACAGACGACAGCGCTGTAATCTGATGTTGCATCTGTCTGATTCCTCTATCTCCGATTTTTTATCTCTTCTCCCTAAATTTCTACGTAAGCGAGAGAAATCGTACACTACTATGAGACCCGTACTTAGTGGTGTTACCTGTCATTGCTTCAAGCTTGTATTATGTCATAGCAGGTGCTTTGGAAATCTGTGGGCGAGATGAGAGATAAGATTGGCGGTTTTCGCAAGAAACACGCACGCGAGACATTCATCATTCGAATTTCAGTTATGTGTAAGATACAGACAGACAGATAGAGAATGGAAGAAGAAGAGAGATAGAGAGAGAGAATGAGGAAGTAGGAAGAGATAGGAACATCAAGGAACAGAAATGCAGACCTAAAACAAACTAGACGAAAAAGGCAACGTAAACATAAAATGGGAACGAGATGTAAAGAGAAACTAGCAGGGCGAGAGCGAGGACCGAGTAGCATGCATAATTCCGGGTCCCTCTCCGCTGCTCAGCCAAGGGTATACGACCTTCCTTCCATCCTGGACGCTGACCTGATGACACACTTGTTCAGAACGTCGGCTGGCATGAGGAAGTCGGGCTGCCACGACCGGTCGCGCCGCTCGGCCGCTCGCCTTTTTGCTGCCGTTTCACGGTCGTTTTCATAAACTTGTCTATTTGTATACCGTTATACATGTGTGTGTAAGTATTTATACATAAATATATATATCTGCGCGCGCGCGCGTGTGTGTGTATTATATATGTATATATACATATATGTAAACATATGTATATTCATATATGTATATATATGCACACACACACACACACACACACACACACACACACACACACACACACTAACACACACACACACACACACATATATATATATATATATATATATATATATATATATGTATATGCGTGTGTGTGTGTGTGTGTGTGTGCTTGTATGTTTGTATGTTTGTATGTTTGTATGTTTGTATGTTTGTATGTATGTATATGTGTTAGTGTAATAGTAATAATGATGATAATGATAATGATGATAACAATAATAGTAATAATAATAAAGATCATAATCATGATAATAATGATAATGATGATAATAAGTTATAATAATAATGATGATAATGATAATAACAACGATAATGATAATAGTAGTAATAATGATAATGATAATAATGATAATTATATTATCACTACTACTATTGATAACGATAATGACATAAATGATGATAATGATAACAGTTATTGAAATAATAATGACAGTAAAGATAATGATCATACTAATACTACTAATAATAATGATAACATAATATCAACATCAACATCAGGCAGTGAGTAGTAAAAAAAATAATAGAGTCCATGCAGGTAAATTTCGCATTAATGATAACAGCTAAAATATATTAAATTCAGTTACACAGAATTGCCACAGCCCACTGAAACCTTGGAATCATCTTACGTAACAACAACAAAAAAAAAAAAACAGACCCAAAAAAAAAGATCCTTAGACAGTTTTTTTTTTTTTTTTTTTTTCCTTTTTTTTCTTTTTTTTTTCGTTTCGCGAGAACTGATCGTGCAGAAATTACAAGGTTGCCTTACAGCGCAAGCGGAAAGTTCAGGAGGAAGAACTCGAAGAATTCGATAACAGAAATATAAAAATATAAATAAAATCGAAAGAGTGATAAGTAGTCGAAGAATATAGTATAAAAAAAGATAAAAAAAAACATAATAGAAACGAAAGAGACACAAAAAGGAGAACATAATAAAAAAAAGGGTTAAAAAGTAGAATATAATATAATATAATATAAAAAAAAACAATAAGATACGAAAGATACTGAAAAGTAGAAGAATGAGATTTAAAAAAAACGAAAGAGTAATAAGAAATCGACCAATAGAATATAAAATCAATAAAAACGAAAGAGAATAAGAAGTAGAAGAATGTGATTTAAAAAAATACGAAAAATAAATAAGATATCGAAAAATAGACTAAAAATATTATAGGGATAATAAATATAAATACGAAAGAGTAATAACAACAACAAGAATACGATAAAAACAATGAAAATGAAAGCGTAAGAATAACAATAATAATACAACGATAACAGATAGAAATGAAAAACGCCGCTTAACCTAAATAAAGGTACAGGATGTCAATAATGTTATCTTAGTAACACGATAACGCCTAATATATCTTATCTTGTTATTGGGAGAATCCACCGGAAGTGTTTCTAATGATAAAGCTGATAGCAGAAGTGAGAGGACATTCTTTACACAATCCTGATAGTGATGATAAGGCTGTTGCTAGAATTAATGGGTATGTATTAAATGCTACGAAACAAGGATTATAATTATTATGCTATAGATGGTTATATGATAAAGGAAAAATGTGCTAAAGAAATGAACACGGAAGGAGGTAAAGTAAACATAGAGTTTCCACCGTCTGTTCAGAGAAAGTGAACAGATGTAAATGCAGCCACAAACATTCTCCACTTTTCCTACTGAGGGATGTGAATGAATATGATTAAAACTGCAGAAAAAGTACGGTGGCTTTTGGTGTTTTTTTTATGTTATTTAAGTGTGGAAGTATTTATATTCCCTGACTGGATGTGAACGAAGGTGTTTGCGGTGGTGTGGAGTGTCGTACTGATAAGCAATGTCTCATTAAGTTTTATTTGTTTTAGGCAAACTGAACCTTATACTCACGTAAATGTGATGGATAGTGCAATAAAAAGTCTTCTCTGTGCAGAAGTTAGTATACAAAAAAAATCGCTTGCTTCGATTTTCATTATTTGCAGTTTTCGAAATTGCACCTTCGACTGTCATTGTTGTTGTAATCGTCTCATTTTTACCGTCATCATTATCATCACTGTTGTTGCGATCATAATTATCATCGCTAGCGGTATCACAAAAATCATTATCATTACCTAGAAATTTGCAAATATCGGCATCATTATCACTTTTATTATCATTGTTACTATCATCTGCAGTGAATGTTATGCAAGACTGACATTTATGGTGCAGTGAGTCGGCCATAATTGTGGTTAGGCGGTTGCTTCGCGGTTGCTTCGCATAGCGTACAGTACCTGTGTTCTGTACCGTATCTTCCACACGCTTTAAATTTCTCTTAATCCCATTCACGTTACGAAAGCTAAGTGATTTCACTATCAGGGGGACTGGTATTAAGTGTTGCCAAAGATGGGATTGAAAAATTAGAGAATTAAACAATAAATGGAGAAGATAAATGGAAGCAGTAAGAGTAGTATCACTATTAACTATTAGTGGATGATACATTTGTTCAGCAGCGGAGGGGAAATTTACTCTTTAGAATAGGTTTTCGCTCTCATCGATTTAAGTTAAATCTACCTACTTTTTTGCGTTCCCGTCAAGATAACAGTCATTATAGACCATTTTCTAACCCAACCAACTGTCTCTTTCTATCATGAACTACTGTGTCCCACACGAATGCAAATGCAGCCACAACTTTCTGAGTACGCATTTTTCACATAGCCAGCTCTAGCATAGCAAGTGAGTGATTGCAGTTGCATTCTTGGTTCCTCAGTGATGAACATCCAGGACTTCTGAAGTAGATTCACCTACTTCTATGTTTTCTATTGCCTCATGTTACTACTTCTAACTGGAAATATGTGTCCAGTGGAGAATAGCATTTTGTTAATCTGCCTTCAGTATCGCGGTTTGACTCGTTTTTTTTCGTTTTTTTCTTAGTCTTTTTTCAATGCTGAAAAAAAAAATGAGAGAAAATAGATGAGAAGGAAAAAGAAAACAATAATGATGACAAAAAAGGAACGATAACAAAATGCATGACTGCGCATGAGAAAAATAAAAAAATATCAGTTAGAATCATTCTTCTTTTTTTCTACAACACGAGAGGATGTCCTGTTAAGTACGTTTTTCTTTCTTATTTTTTTGTAAGCTGTTTTTTTGCATTGAATAATCTACACTCGCAAAAAGCAAAGGCAAAAAATTACCTTCCAGTTTTTTTATGTAACGGCTACCAACACCAGGACTCGAGTGTTCTTGCAGTCAGCTCAGAACGAGGTGAGACGCAGACGTTGTAGGAGCGCTGGCGAAAGCAGACGGCAACGCACTGTACTGTGTATGTGTTTTTTGAGTATGTGCTTTGTGTATCATTGTACTGTGTGTGTATGTGTGTGTGTATGTGTGTGTGTGTGTGTGTGTGTGTGTGTGTGTGTGTGTGTGTGTGTGTGTGTGTGTGTGATGGAGATTGGCGCGCACGCACGCACGCACACACACACACACACACACACACACACACACACACACACACACACACACACACACACACACACACACACACACACACACGCACACACACATATATATATATATATATATATACATGTATGTATGTGTGTGTTTTTGCATGAGAGATTGCACACACACAAACACATACACACACATTTATATATATATATATATATATTTATATATATATATTAATATATATATGTATGTATATATGCATATATATACATATATATTAATATATATATGTATGTATATATGCATATATATACATACACATATATATATGTGTGTGTGTGTGTGTGTGTGTGTGTGTGTGTGTGTGCATGTGCATATTTACATACAAATACATATCCATTTCCATGTGTATATGTGCACACACGCGCACACACACACACACACACACACACACACACACACACACACACACACACACACACACACACACACACACACACACACACATATATGTATACATGTCTTTTTTTTCTTTTACTTATCT
>NC_061828.1:8942563-8945063 GCF_019202785.1 Penaeus chinensis | reverse complement strand
CACACATATTTGTCCTTGTCACATGTTTGTGTGTAAGCTACTGTTATATAAGTTTCTCCGGAACTCATTAGTAACTTTAGCACTCCCCAAGTGACCAACCAATGCCCTCACAATTAGTGTATAAACAAAGGAAGAAATAGAGGAATGTGTGAATAAAACACGGCCGATGGCACGATCTCCCCATTCGGCAAGTGCAATAAAGCGAGCACAAAGTAAGACAATATTTACAGGGAAATATATATATATATATATATATATATATATATATATATTACAAGGAATGATTTATGAAATATAAGTAATATGGTTTATAGTATAATGTAATATATACAAGAAAATGTAAATTGCATGCGACGACTTGAATTCTCACCGATCATGAGCCACCCAAAGAGGAACACGGGCGAGAAGACCAAGATGGCACCCTTCCTACCGACGCAGTCTACGCCCGCGCCCGCTATCAGCCCGCCCGCTGCGCCGCCCAGGGAGGGACTCGACGACACCCAGTTGAACTGACTCAGTGTGACGGTCAGGTCATCTGAGGTCGAATTGGCCATCATGCGAGGTCCTGCCGGCGAGCTGTAGCCGAGGGTCGCGCCCATACCTAGGGCTCCGGTGCATACTGAGGGGGAGAGGGCGGGTGATGAAAAAGTAATAGGCAAGGGAGAGGGAGAGAAAGGTGTAGTAATCTCGTTGTCGTCTCTGAAATGTAGTTGTATAGTCTCCCCTGAAAATCGCCTCGTCACGAATCTCTGGTTTACTTTTATTTCTTTCTCATACAAAAATATTATCCATAGGTGTACTTAGTATAATATATTACCTTTTTATGTTTAACTAACAAATGTTTGCTTATCTGCATAGTTATGTCAAAAATATTTGTAAGTCCTAAGTTCATTGTACACAATATCCTTTCTAGTTTTGTCTTTCGCTGACGATAAACCTTAACGGATAGGTTGGCTATTCTAAAATCAGCACGGTTTTAACACACTAAATATGGCGGTAGAAATACTGTTTGGCCAAGAGACATCATCCTGGGTATTAAGGGACTTCTACCACCGCCAAATGAGATAGACAGTTTAGTCACGTCCCTGTGATAACAAAGGCACTGGTGATAAACAACTAGACAACAATGATAGAGGAAGGGGTAAGATGAAGGGAGAGGGAAGGTGATCGAAAGGGAGCGGGGAGAGGATTTGGAAGAAAAGGGGAATAGAGGAAAAAGAGAGAAGGGGAGGAGGAGATGAAAGACAGAAAGAGAGGGCAAAGTAGGAGGGAAGGAAAGGAAGAGTGAAAGAATGTTCTAAGACAAAACAGACTGTGCCTGTCTGCCATACCATAGTTACTGTAATTATAGATACCATTAGTGAAAACTGTAATTTTCGCATTTCGACCAATAGATAGAACACTCAAGTAACTTACCGGCCAAAGTAGCGAGGTACTGAGTGGTATGAGATGGAACCTTGGCATCTCGCAGGGTTCTTGACGGCATGTTGTCTCTTGTAAAGCCAACCAACGAGTCTTAGTGTAAACCTAATCTGGCAGGAATTTCTAAAAAAAAAAAAAAATCTGTTGACACAGATGCCCATAAAACTGTAGCGCTTGGAAAAAAAAAAAGTGTGTTTGTGTATGTGTGTGTGTGGCAGGAATTTCTAAAATAATAATAATCTGCTGACACTGATGTCCATAGAACATATACGGTAACTCATGCAAATGTAAAAAAAAAAAAAAAAAAAAAAAAAAAAGTATCTATATGTTTCTCTCTCTCTCTCTCTCTCTCTCTCTCTCTCTCTCTCTCTCTCTCTCTCTCTCTCTCTCTCTCTCTCTCTCTTTATATATATATATAAACATATATTATCTAGGTATATCCGAAAACTATAATCTTTATCACCATGCAGAAAAATATAAGTAAAAAAAAAGACTGTGGTTCCTCACCGGGTACGCATCTCAAGCAGCTAAATGACAACACAATTTCGGGGAAACTGCGCAACCACTGATCCCAAGTAAATGCTAAGTATGCAGCCGTTCAGCTTATTGTTTGGATGAGTGTAAAGTTGAATACTGCTAATGTTGACAAGTAGCATCTATCTTTTCATGGTTCAGGTTCTAGTCCTCTCTTACTTGTAGATTGAAATACGAGAGGGAGATGATTTAGCTTTTTCCATTTCCTCTTTCTCTCTCTCTCTCTCTCTCTCTCTCTCTCTCTCTCTCTCTCTCTCTCTCTCTCTCTCTCTCTCTCTCTCTCTCTCTCTCTCTCTCCTTTGATATTTTACTGAGTGAATAGAAAACCACTTTTTGTACTGCTTACTTCTATAATCCAATACATATGCTTGTGTGTACATATACATTACTAAATATGAAGGCACACCAACTTCAACACCAATAAAACTATACTTATGTGGCTCAGAAAGTATGCAAAACCACTTGTGTTATTGGTTGCTCTTCTTACAGTGGTTAGCCTCCGTCTGGGGCCGAGGCAGAATCAGAGGTGGCAAGTTTATGAAAA
>NC_061828.1:8932563-8935063 GCF_019202785.1 Penaeus chinensis | reverse complement strand
ATGTATAGTCTATCTATCTTTCTATCTATCTATCTATCTATATATGTATATATATACACACACATTCATACAGATGGATAGATAGACAGATAGAGAGATTGATGATTCCCAAAATTATATCACATACATCAAAAACTTTATAAATTGTCAATCGTTACGACCTTACGAAGACCAAAGCTCTCTCGACAGACTCACAGCGTGATCGAAGGCCGTTGCGTTGATAACCATGAAGTGCTTTAGGTTGTACTTGTAGGGGACGTAGTTGCCGTGCCAAGCCACCACGTCGAAGGGCGAATGCCCCTGGAGTGCCTCGAACAGGTGCCCCTGTGGACAGGAGGTAGTGAGTGACGTGAGCGTTACTTGGGAAGTGAAAGTGCCTGTCAGTGCTAGTTAAAGCTGTCTGACAAGTAGTATCCTTGCAGTTCCCACGTCCTCCATCATTCATACTAAAGCAACTACACACACACACACACACACACACACACACACACACACACACACACACACACACACACACACACACACACACACACACACACACACACACACACACACACACACACACACACACACACACACAGACACATACACACACACACATATGATATTGGCATATATGTTCTGGCACTACATCATATAAATACAAAGTACATAAGTAGTTTGTACACAACCAGGAAATCTAACTGACTCGTACCACCAACAAGGACACGAGAGCACCTGTACCTTGACCAATACATACGAATAAATAGTATCCCCAAGCAAGGAGATAAGAATACCTGATACTTGTTAATGATGCGGTAGTCAGCGGCCTCCCTATCCTCGTACCAAGCAACGGGCGTCAGGAAGTCGCGCGGGTTGGCCAGGCCGTTGGCACCTGAAGGGGACATTGCGTGTGGATAAGGACGGCAATAAGGACGATGATGATGGTGATGATGACGGAGATTTTGATGATCTTAATTATCATAATAATGTTACTAATAAAGTAGGCAACGGTAACGAACTACTTCTAGTGCTACTACTGATGATGGCAATAATAATAATATTGCAGTTATAATGATGATGGCCATCATAGTACTATAATAATAAAAATAGTGAAACACTACTAATAGTAATAATGTTATCTATAATAATAATAACAACAACAGTTCAAACAGCAACAATATTAATAATAACACACGATGAACTTCTTTAGACTGCAAGGAGACAGTTTCAAAATCTAACCACAAAGTCATTCTTAATAGGATTCCTTGACCAAGAAAGTGGGTGAGAATTAGAAATCTCAGTGTTATACTGTGGCGTAAATATTAACTTAAAAATGCAGTGTCAAAGGGGAGAAATGTAGATCACCATCATAAGTGTCACTTTAGGTAAATAATATCTAAAAAATCTATAATAATAATAATGACATTAATAATGATAATAATATCGATAACAACGACAATAACAACAGCAACAACAACAACAATTGTATTATGATGGCAAAGCAACTGATAAGAAGGAAGATACTAATGACTTAACTTTAATCATGAACTATTTATTATAAGGATCAAGTATTCGACATGCACACCCAATCGGAAATAGACATACTTTTTTATGAAAATATTCCAATCAGTTATCAAAATAATTTGCATTAATGTGAACAATCATCAACAAAATACATTTACTTAACACCTGTTATGACGAAGAAAAAGGCCATTTTAATGTTGAAATAAAAAAACATGCATTGCAAAGCTTACCATGCGGATGTATAATGTTGAAGACCTCGGAATCAAACATTATGCTTTATAGGGGGTTAAAGCTGCCAGTTCCTGTAGGAGTGAGTACATTATTCCCCAGTTATTGCTGTGTGTTTCTTATGGTTATTTGTTCTTACTATGACATGCATTTACCGGCCTCTGTGTAGTTTAAATTAGGGATTTTCTATATCATCCGAAACTGAAGTCACTCTCAGCAAATATATGATATTTATTATTTTATTTGATGTTTTCTCCTCGATGAAATGATTGAGAAACTAACTTCATAAATATTGGAAGATATTTTACATAGAGACCAGCGCCAATATTAGATTTAATGGTGATGGCCAGATCCTAGACATAATCATCTCTCTCTCTCTCTTCAAAACTAACTCGAAGGTATCAATGGATGAATCAGTAAATCAATAGATTAATTTAATCTTATTTTGACGATATCCGCCCCTAAACTGCCGCCGCCACCACATCATAACGGAAATTTACGAAAAGCGCGCGAAACCTTGATGGCTGAAGCAACATTCTAGGCTCGTCCGTAAAACCTCTCTTTAGTAAACTTCTTCAGCACTGCTTCTCTTTTCACTTTGACTCATTCACTTGGACTCTCTCTCTTTATATATATTTTTATATTAGCTTCTTTCCTTTTTACATTCATTCACTCTCTCTCTCTCTTTCACTTTATTTTAATCTCTCATTCATTCATTCATCTCTATATTTCCTCCTTTTTTTTTACTCATTCTTTTTATTTCTCT
>NC_061828.1:8915063-8920063 GCF_019202785.1 Penaeus chinensis | reverse complement strand
TTTTCCATAAGCGCCTCCGTGACTCTTTTAAAACAAACATCATATTCTAAAAAATTATCGAATCCACCAGAAGGAATGTAACAGTACCAGGTCAGGCTTTAACCCCGCGGTCTCTGCTAACGAACAAACCCAACTCGAATGATAAATTAGGCCCGCAGTCTCTGTTAACGAGCCGCTCCCCAATGTTTTCGTCTGAGACTCCGTGAACAACCTTGGGTCGAGCATCTGACCTCATCTTTTACATTTTCCAGCCGAAATGAGAAGGTAGGACTTTCCTAGCTAATTGTACGGTGATTTTCCTACCTAATGAACCGTCCTAGCATGTGTGTTGTCCAGAGAGAAAGGTGGTTTTAAGATATGAGTGGAGGTAAAAATTTCCTTCCGGAGAGTGGAGCTTCTGACCTTCAGCAGTTCGGTATTAATACTGATTTTAAGAAGATTGGATTGGATTTGCAGTTCATTTTGATGGAAACCAATACTTACTGCCATTTTACATTGATTTTCGACTCCGATGTCATAGTTCAAGATTTATTTTATTTTCCTATGTGAATAGTTACCATTGCTTTAGCTACATTTTAAGTTTCGTTTTGATCAGATATTTTGACCTGATATCTATTTTGATTTTCAATTTGACTTCGTTTTGGGAAGGTAGCAGTAGCTATTGCCATTCGACATCACTTTTCAACTTATTTCTGAGTTTGCGAGAGTGTCTTTGCTCTTCCCAAGATGACCAAGTTAACATGACAGACTGTGGGAGAGAGGATAAGAAAATGTTCATATTTTTAGGATTTTGATTTATGTTTATCTGACCACAAAGGGAAATACTTAAGCTACGGATGATTATTTCTGTGGGTCTGTTAAAAATTTATCCTTTCGTAATTCAGTTATCATTAAAAATTGTATAATTGTCAGATTTAAGACTGCATACTCTTGTGACTCAGTACTTGTTAATATAGCCAGCCACTTTGGGAGAGCTCTTGGGAATTCAGGCTTTTAAGATTGGGCGATAGTATTACTCATAGCAATGGATCTAAGATTGAGAGGAATTGAAAACTAGAAATGTGAGCCAACTACTTTATTTACATAGATATGTGTTAAACTTCAAACATTGGCGAGGCAGTATATCATACAGTTAAAGGTATTTATTTCTAAAATTGTATGTTATGTTATGAGTATACTTTCAAGAATTTGTGTCGCTTATAGGTATACTACAAATGTATTCCTCTTATCTTGGCACCTTTCTATATTTAGTCAACAATCTTGATTTGATAATCCTGATACTAAGGAAGGGCATGGAGTATATCAGGAAAATTATGGGTTAAAACAGTTTGAAATATAGTATGTATGGAATGGAATGGAATGGGAAAAAAGGAAGAAAAAGAAAAAGAAAAAAAATCAGCCCAGCAAACTCTACGGAAGTGCTTACCAACCTGGAATGCCTTCAGTCTGAAATGCAACTTTTCTCTGGAAATGCATATCACCATCTAGTCATGGACGTATGTGGTTTGCCGCCACACTCAATACCCTTTGGGCATTTACTTATCAGAGGGTCCACCCCTGGACCTCCCACCCTAGGGACATTATCCTATTGTGGACTCTGCCTTCAGACTTCCTACACCCCAAGACATTACAAGACATTACTGGAGAGCTTGAATACAAACAAGTTTTGGCACTTGGCACTTCTAGAAAAAAATACATAAGGACAAATTAAAGATAGTCCTTATGCATTAGGACAAAATTAAAGACAGTCCTTGCGGAAATGAATAGAAAATATCAGTAAAATATAAGAAACGACAAAATTAACATTTGACATTAAATCAAAATATAAAAATCATGCATTGTGGGTACATTTGTTTAGATTGCAAATAGAGCAAAAGCAAACTGAAGATTATGTAAAAAAAATATATATCTAATAAGAATTCACAACATAGAAAGGTTTGAAAATAAACAGTGCATCATTATTATATATAAAGATGTTTTACTAATGTATTCGCAAACACACATGAATGCATCCCCTTCTGCTGTTTATGATTTCAGTTATTGAAGAATATATCTGTTACTGTAGATGAGTGATATTTTTTACTCACATTTATATAGTTGTGTGGTTTTGCTCTTCATGCTACTACTAACTATTCTTTGCTACAAATGTAAATTTATACAAAACTACACGGCACTGATAGATTGATAAATTGGAAGATGTTTGCATTCTATGATGGTTAGCTGTTTCAAATTGGAATACCTAGAAACAGATCACAAGATAAAAGTATGAACATTTGTAAGGCAGAAATAAACAGACTGACAGTGAGAGAAAGATGATGTTGATCACAGGCTTTGCAACTTTGTAACTGTTCTTGCTTTTCCATGAACAGTCTTGCGTGTGGTAACCTAGAAAACTAATTTAGTTAACACACTATCACTATTTCCCCCATTTATTTTTTTTTTTTTTTTTTCATTTCCATGTGATTTTGAGGCTTTCTGCACATGTCACGTGCATACAGAATGCCTCTCAGGAGAAAATTGTAATGATCTTTTTACTTCAGAGGATTAATGCTACTAGAATGTTATTGTTTTTTCTATTGATATATTGGACAGAATAAATTAATGTGAACTTAAGTTGATGTCCTAGAATATTTCTATATACAATATACTTGATTATATTACTTTAAAATAATGTGATATGTGTGAGACTTGGTAGTATGATGGGGTCAGTCTATTTTAAAACGGAAATACAAGAAATGATATATATATGTGTATATATATATATATATATATATATATATATATATATATATATATATATATATATATATATATATATATATATATATATATATAGGCATGTTCTAGCAGAAGCCACTTTGGCCTAGGTGATGCAGAAGTCTGTTTTTTAAAGTTGAATCTCATTTTCTATCCAGATTTGCAGAAAGTCACCTGTTGAAAACAGAATATATACTTAACCCATTGCCGACGGGCATGCCATGCCATGCCCACTGTGAGTTTACTTGTTTAATTGTTTTTACACATAGATGGCTACACTTGTACTAAGTCACCTTTGAGCCAATTATGACTACTGCCTGTCTTGCACTTTTACCCTTTTCTTTAGTTTACGAAAATATTTTACGTTATCTTATCTATTACTAATGTTTATAACATTATGGTAATTATAATGTTTATGATGAAAATAACACCATTGATATTCATAGCACTAGTAAAAAATACATTTTCCCGCAAATTCAAGAAATATGAAATCAGGTAAAGCTAAGCACTAGCAGAGCCATCTCTGTGTAGAGACATTTCACAAAAAAATATAAAAAATAAGCCCAGCATTTCCCCCATTTTTTATTTCTTTTCCCCAGCAGCAATGGGTTAATATGTGGCAGTATTGCAAGCATTGTTTGTTTGAATTGAAGAAAAGTGCCTCTTGCTGCCCTCAGCTCTAATATCAAATGGGAAATGTTGTGGCACATGACTTGTCAGCTGACTTATCTATAAGAAAAATAAAAATTTGCATTTAGTGACTTTGATGTAAAGATTATGGAGAAAATAAGAATAACTTTTGTGTAACCTTTGAAATGGCAGAAATGTCAGTTTAATGAAATTCTAATCAAGAAAAATAATAATGATAAAAAATAACAAAAGAGTATTAATACTATAAAATGCAACCTCTGAAAATTTCTCTTCATAATTATTGTTTAGGACGTCACTGAAATTCCTTATAGAGTATTGTAACAAAGGAAGTTAAGAATCACACTTTAATTTTTTTTTAAACTTAGACAATGTCTGAAAGCATCCTGCAGCATCCAGAGACACAAAGAATAAGAATATTGATGATACACACACATACACACACACACACACACACACACACACACACACACACACACACACACACACACACACACACACACACACACACACACACACACACACATAAAAGTAAATGCATACTTTCTCTCTTTGTTTAAAATCTATTTTTGTGACAGATTCCCAGAAGTACATTATTTTCTGGTGCAGCAAGTTACATAGGTCCTAGACAATTTCTAAGATGTGATATGATGCACAGCTGAGGTGCCAGAGAGTAGTTTTCCCCCAATGTTATGAATATGTTCCTTATATATATTAGACTATTTAGATTTAGACACGTCTTCTATATTATAATTAGCCTCTTTTTCTTCATTTATTTCATGTTGTTTTTGTTCCTATTTACTTGTTCATAATATCCTACCTGTTCATATTGTTGGTATTTATTATTTATTAGAAACCTCTAAAGAATTGTTTGAATTGTCTTTATACTTATGCTTAATTTTTCATATAGATAGTCAATTTGAGCTTTGTTAAATACGCATCAGAATTATTAATTAAAGCACCTACTTTCAGTCATATAAAATTTACTTTTCAGAAATAGCTGTAATTGTTTTTTCCTATTTTTTAGTGCAGTTACACTTGACATCCTTTTTGTTGCCAAACAGGATAGTTTCCATGAAGAGCTTATCAGACTTCTGTGCACATTCGTGTAATTTTCAACATAACTTTACCAGTAATAAGCCCAGAGGATTGTAGTTTTGTGTGGGAATTCCTTCGTGGTCTGTTGAGAAATGAGCCAGAGCCAGTAGACAATCCTAAAGTTTCGGACAGGTTTAGTCTCTTGTTGCAGATAAAAAAAAAAAAAAAACAATCCTTTGGTTCCCTTTTACCATGCTTTGGAGTTTAATTCATTTCCATCTTTGTTTTGTGGTTCAGGGAGAAAGTCACTTCCTTATTTTGTATCAGTAAGTTGTAGAGTTGTCTTTTTGATGATTAGGTTTTATCTCTGTTATCTAAGTATTAAATAATTTGGATTTTATGGGGCTCTAGGATTTGGATAGATTACTACTAAGAATGAAAGGAAATCACACAAACAAGAGATTAGGCCAGATACTTGGAATCTGCAGAGATGCCAGTTATTTTTTTCCATTTTCAAATAGAATATAGAACAGCCTAAACAGTAAAGTCAGACTGAA
>NC_061828.1:8902563-8907563 GCF_019202785.1 Penaeus chinensis | reverse complement strand
CCCCAGGTACTTAAAGTCCACCATCGGCAACATCATGCTCATCAATAGGTTCAGGAAGCGATCAGAAGACAATGAGCCAACTCCAGAAGAGAACATCTTCAATTTCTGGATTGACTACTTTGTGGAGGGCACCAAGACAGAGTTGGGGGATGTGATCCGCTTTCCGGTGAGGAACAAGCGAGTTTTGTGCTTTGTAGTTAAGAATTGTTTTGTACTCTATTTTTAAGTTGTAATGCATATTTTTTTTACATGATAAACATAAACATTCTGAAAGAAATGCTTGCTTCATAAGTTAAAAGCCTCTCTTACACCCAATTCTATTCACAGATTCTGATATTAGAACCAACGGGGATGTACCAGCCAAGCTATTATTTGCCCAGCTATGTGACTGTCAACCTTGGAGCGGAAGAGAAAAGCATCCAGCTCTCAAATCTCTGTATTGACAGAATGAAGGGAATATGTAGACGTGTTCATGACTGGCTCTTCACAGCCAGCAGCATCAAGTCAATAACGTAAGGAAATGTGAATAGTTTCGGTGACACTGTGATTTCTCCTTTTCAGATTATATTTATCAGTATTATTACTTAACCCCTTGTGGAATACAGATTGGAAATTTATCAGTTTTTATATTCCTCCAGGTTGTACAAACGGGATGAGCGTGCAGTGTTCCTATATGTGCAAGAAAACTCAGATGACTTCCAGATGTTCTTCCCATCAGAGCAGTGTCGACAGATCTTCTTCCGATTGGTGCTAGAGCTGACAGCCAACCAGAAGGGGACTGTCATGGACCTGGAAGCAGAGTTCTCCTCTGGGCCCATTCAGGTATGTGTGTTAGTCCCATGTGACCTGCCCTTCAATTTGTCCTAGACATTGTATTCTTAGATATTTTTGCAATTGACAGTGCTATGGATTTTTTTTTTAATTATTATTATTATCATCATCATTATTATTATTATTATTATTATATATATATATATATATATATATATATATATATATTAAATATATATATATTAAATATATATATATATATATATATATATATATATATATATATATATATATATATATAGTCCTCTGCTAATATAGTGTTGGTATGATTTACACAATGTTACATGATGATTTAGATCTGTTACATAAAGTAGAATTATTTTTTATTCAATGCCTGAATAGGATTTGAGAATTTATTAAATTCTTTAACTTTATTACAGTATGAATATGAATTAGAAGATAGTGGAAAGCGCCTTGTACTAGGGAAAGGTACATATGGTGTAGTGTATGCAGCAAGAGATCTGAACACACAAGTCAGAATTGCTGTGAAGGAGGTCCCAGAGAAAAATATAGGGTGAGTAAAAATACTAAGAAATCTCTTTTCAAGCAATGACTGTTTTTGTTGTACTCATGTAAAAACAATTTTAGATATTGATGTTTTTCTACCTACAATACTTGTATAGTGTAATGTAATCTCTTTGAGCTTAAAAGAGTTACTACTGTGTATTTTTACAGTTACAATGACACTACACTATTTATATGGTGGTTCTTATCTAATGTTTGATTATTATTACCTTTTCATTTGTTAATTGGTTGTTAGTAATACCCATATATTATATCACTGTTATTGTTTTTTATACATTGCTTGTTAATGTCTTTTCATATCTTTCTTTAGGGAAGTCCAACCTTTGCATGAAGAAATCAAGCTTCACTCTGAGCTCCGCCACCGTAACATTGTGCAGTACCTAGGGACAGTGTCGGAAGATGGTTTCTTCAAGATCTTCATGGAGCAGGTTCCAGGAGGGTCTCTCTCTGCTTTGCTTAGGTCAAAGTGGGGGCCCCTCAAGGAAAACGAAGCAACTATTGCCTACTACACAAAGCAGATCCTGGAAGGCTTGAAGTATCTGCATGATCAGAAAATAGTTCATAGGGATATTAAAGGTAAGGATTTTTGGTAATTTATGTTTGTGATATCAAGGAAGAAAAATGGCCTGTGTTTGCCCATTACTTCATATATTTGTCACCTATTTATATTTATATTATTTTATAATATGATAATTAATTTTCATTTATATGCCATTTTACACATCTTGCACTAACAGGCATTTAATTCCACAGGTGATAATGTTCTAGTCAATACTTACACGGGAGTTGTCAAGATCTCAGACTTTGGTACCTCAAAACGTCTGGCTGGAGTGTGCTTGAGCACAGAGACCTTCACAGGCACCTTACAGTACATGGCTCCAGAAGTCATTGACAAGGGAGCCAGAGGATATGGAGCTCCAGTTAGTATCTGCCTGCTGAGGAAATTTTTGATCACTGTTTGTTTTTCATATAACTTGTATTTTATGTGTGTTGTTTTCCCATTTTTTATAGAATTAATGTATTAATTTATCTATGTTTGTACAGTTATGCATTTATTTTGTTCTTGTATTTCAGGCAGATATCTGGTCACTTGGCTGCACAATTGTGGAAATGGCAACAGGGAAACCTCCTTTTATAGAGCTTGGCTCTCCTGAGGCAGCCATGTTTAAGGTAAGGACAGAATAAAATGTAATCTTAAGACATTACGGATATAAATCATGCCTGCTAAGTCCCTTTGCTGTTGAGCAACTCATCAGTCTTGAGTCTCAAATAGTTAAGCACATGAAATATGTATGTGCATGATAGATGGATAGATAGATAGGAAATATTATGGAAGAGTGTGGAAAAGGGATGTTAAGTAGCCATCAGATATTTGAGGGAGCATGTAGGAAGATCTTTAAGTAAAATCAGTTCTTGGCCTGATGGTATCTCTACATTTTCCAAGAAGACTATATCTGATTGGAAAAACCCTTGTAATTGTCGCATGCTCATATGTTAAGGATATTTTATTGTCATTATTAAATTGAAGTAAGCCATAGCTAAAATGGAAATATAATCTGGAAGGGAAAAGTCAGTATTTAGACACAAAAAGATTGAATCATACCCATTTTTCTACCCCTCTCCCCATCCCATTGCTCAATCTCTCCCCACACAGGTTGGCTTATACAAGATGCACCCCGACATCCCTGAACAACTGAGTGAAAAGGCAAACAGCTTCATCCTGCGCTGCTTTGAGCCCGACCCCAATAAGAGGGCGACTGCGGCCCAGCTGCTAGAAGACCCGTTCCTGACTGAGTACGACACGTAGGACTGCAGGCCTCTTCCGTAGTGGCATGCGGAATGTTTTTTGTTATTCCATAAAGCTTGTCTCAGTATTCAGATAAGATTTTTAAAACTCATCCATTGCATTGTGTCAGGATTGAGGGATATGCATAAAGCAGACAAAACTGGTTGATAGAAACACCTTAAAGTTAGTCAAAAATGAAAGGCAAAAATAATTTCATATATATTTCTCTTAAAATTGGGTTATTTTATCTCAGTGATGGATTTATTTTAAACATTTCATATCACAAAGATGGTTAACAGTTGTCTGTAATGGGTTTTTGCTAAAATTAAATCATGATACCATTCACAGAATGGTTTAATGGGAGCTGAAGATATTATTTTTTCAGATTCATACACACACACACAAACAAACAAACAAACACATGCAAATACACATACACATACATATACACATACACATACACATACACATACACATACACATACACATACACACATGCATATGGACATCCACATGTGCCCAAACATTCAAATACTTCCATGCACATATACATTAATTCACATCCTGAGCCATTTTTACCCACCTAATATCTATAAGGACTAAACCATATAAGAGAGCATGGCATGGAACATGTTAATATCATGTGAATATCTCCAGTATACATCTTAGCATGCATCCAGGAATCTTAAAAATCTTTACAGTGAATTGTTCCTGTATTATGTGCTTTAAAAGTCTTGCACATTTCCCTCAAATTGCATGTCACTTTGGCTATATTCTTAAAAATGTTAAAAGAAAAAGAATTAATAATGATTTGTTATGATTAAACACAAGGAAAATATCTCATATCACTTTGATAAACTTTTTAGAGCTGTACTGCTGGGATATTATGGAATGCAGTGGAGTTTACAGTTTGATGTATTAGCTTAAGCTCTTAAAAATATGGTTGTCCTGCATGATGCTGCTGTGTATAAGCTGCATTTTATTCCTTCCATAAATCTTGGTTAAAAAGAACCCTGAATATCTTACACTTTTTTACAGAAACTATTCACACCTAAGATTGGCTTTATGGGGTTTATATTCTGTTTTCAATAACTCCAGCACCTTTTCTAACTCCACTTTACCAGATATTACAGTACATTAACATAAAGACACCTTTAACACAACCAAATCCATTTAAAATGTCACTACTTCTTGATAATGTAAATGCAATATACTTTGAAGATGCTGCATGAGCTGTTCATGAAGCTAATGTCTGACTTGGGTGTATTTGGGGCAATGAGGATTTATTTTTGAGGGATCTTTTATATGTGTATATTTTCCTTCCTGATTTGCTTGTCATAAATGTGTTTTATATTTGAGGATTTTGTAGGAAATATTTGTGCTATAGATAATTATATAATGGTATGTACATCTCTAAACTTATTCTTATGAAATTGCTCTTTAGTTGACATTTGTTCTTGGCACACTTTCATTACCAAGAAAAAAAATCCATGTTAGATTTACAGAAAAGGGAAAAGAAGAAATAAGAGAATTTTATTATATTTTCTCTTCACTGTACTTTCTTGCAAATATGATGGCATTTATGTTTGGTAGATATCTGGGAGTCAAAAATACAATAAAAATTCATGCTCAGGAATGTAGCCAAATTTGTGTATGTTTCCTGGATAACTAACATTTTGTCCTAATTTTTCAGCACCAAAAGAAATTATGATGATTTCTTTCAGATTGGGAAGGAAAAAGAAAGGCATGCGGCTGACAAACCAGCAGGAATTCTCTCGCAGTGTGTCTGTCCCAGCAGACCGCAGCATCCGGCAGCATGGCGATAAATGCCGTCTGGCCAGCTCTCCCGACGATGGGC
>NC_061828.1:8880063-8900063 GCF_019202785.1 Penaeus chinensis | reverse complement strand
AAGTGATGTTAATTTTGTCTTTCACAAGGCACATTTAAGGGGCTAAGCTTTTTTTAATACATTTACCACTCTCACTTGTTAATTTTAAGCTCTAATGATTCATTTTATGATTAACATTAAGTGAATATAAAACTGCGACTCCTAACTCCCCTCCCCTCAATCACTCACCAGGCATTTTCCATCTCTCAAAGTCTCCCCTCATTCTCAGTTTGGCCGCTTTTGCTCTGCCCTTCTGCCCTCAAAAATTAAAGAAAAAATGATCTCCTACCTTTAGTCTTCTCAAACACCACACTGTACCCTTGGCATGTGTGTGATAGCCGCCTCTCTGTGTTGTAGCCTAGAGTTCGGGTATGGGTATGGCTCCCGTTGCAACACAGCTGGCAGTCCCAGTGTCTCCCCAGCCTCCCCCTCCTCCTACCTCTCATCTCTCTCATACACCAGGTAAACAATCCACAGGCTCACTTTTCTGCACTTGTTTTTATCATTAAAACTTGATTCAGTTTTGGTTGATATACTAGTGTAAGTGATTTTTTTTTTTTTTTTTTTTCTCTCCCCTCCCCCTAAGTAAAATATGTGTGTTTGTGTGTGCACTTGTATGGTCCATATGCTTTTTTGTGATTTGATGAGATATAATGCATTCCAAATTAGCTTTGATTTGTGTTTCTGCTCGATTTATAATTTCAGTTTAAAGATATAATTTATTTATTTACTGACTTTTAGATATTGTGGCTTCACTGTATTTGAAGTGTAATAAAAGTGATTCCCAAAGCTTCATAAGCATTGCATAAATAGTTCTTATAATAAATACATGATTCATAGTTATTGGTGTGGTCTTATTTTTTGTAGTGTTATATGATGCATATGTATATTTTTTTTACAATAGAAATAGTTGCCTATATTTGAGCTAAAAAATAGAGTATAGTGTGAGGTTTCAGTTTTGATAGCATAAAGTAATTGATTGCTAATAAAAATAGGACTTGCATGTTATTGTAGTAAACAGCATTAATAGATTTGAAATGTTTATGACACTGACTTTTTACTGCATTTGGTTTAGAATTTTCACTATGAATTTTAGTTATGTTTTGGCAGCATCAATGAACAGTATTTCTTGAATATAAGCCTCAGACATAATTACTGTTAAATTTTACTGGAAATGCACTTTAATATTTAGTAAGGTTTATCAGTTTTGAATACCAATAGTTCCCCCAGATATGAAAAAAGACTTAGTATTTATGTAATTATATGTTTTTTAGATCATTTTATTTAGTAATGTCTGTATATCTGACTGGAGGAATTCACAGTCTGTTAAATTGCTATTCTAATGACTACTCTTCTCATTATTATTTAAATCCATGATCTTCAGGTTGATATTATATTGATTTCATTTATAAGAACAAAGGCTGTACTATTCCAAGCTTATACTCAAGGAAATACTGTGTTATTATTTTTAAGAGTTCTTATGATCTCATATTCAGATTGCTGCACTCAAACTATTTTTCAGTCTTGGCTGAACTACTGCAATTCACTTGATTTGTAATTAACTTCACATAGCTTTATTCAGTTGAAAACCAAGTACTGAAAAGTTGTTTATAAAAGCATTGCCATTTTCATGAACAGCTCAGTTATGACTGGTTCTGATCTCGACGATGCTCTCATGACCCGACGTTCCTCAAGCAGCGGTCTTCTCTCGCCCGATGTGGAGTCACCAAGGACGGATGGGGTGAGTAAATGTATGGATACCTCATGAGGATGCTCCTGATGTTGTTCCCTGTTATACTATTTGTACAAACCAAAGAACAATCAATGTCAACAGAAGTTCATTACAGATTTCAAGAAAGCTTGTAAAACATAGTGATAGAAAATTCAATAAAAATTAGTCACATTTAGAATTTACATTGTAGTACATGGGAAGCATATTTCTGTTATGATAAATTTATTTGCTAAGCATGGTTCTCTTCGTTTGGCCATATTGTAAATTATTAAGTATAATTATTGAATCTGTTACAACATTTTTTTAAGATGATGTTTATATCAAAGAATTTGATCTTGATGTCATACCAAAAATATGGATGTTTTGTACAATCTTTAAGACTAAATAAAGATGTTCATTATCAGTGTCAGTAAATTATAGAATGTTATGTGTAGGAATTGTGTTCCTGTAAGTCAAGAGTAGTAGATGTATTCTCTTTTTATGAAAGAAGAACATAGTTTTATTTTTTTATGTTTATGCATGTGAGAGGGAGAGAAAGGGTTTGTGGTAAAGTTGCCCAATTATCCTCAGGAGCAGGATGGATTCTACCTTCTGAAAAAAGATTCTCAACGACGGACAACTCTCACCAAAGTGTTGGTTCACGATCAACAGAAAATTGTTCAAATTTGGTTCCAGCGTCTGCAGCAGGAACTGGGCAGTGCCAAGTTATTACTCACTCAGGTAGGTCTCACCCTCATTTCACTTTAGGGTCATCAATAGCAATATTTTGTTTGTTTTTTGGGCTATTTTGCCTCTAAAAGATTCACAATGTGCTGTGCTTTATCTCAACAGGACCAGTTGGTGGTTATAATGGTTGGCCTGCGCGAGTACATCCCAGAGCAAAAGAAATTAGCCATAGAGCAAGCTTTTGCAGCCCTCAAGAATGAGACCGAATTCGAGGAGACAGTGAATCAGATACATTTAGCGCTTTACACTTTCCAAGATGCTGTGAGTGTTATAGATGTTTATATCTTGTTATTTTATTGTTTACAATTTGTTTGATTTTCTTCTGTAACATTCAGTGATACTGCTTTGTTTATCTCCATCTTCATCTCTGAAGTCCTTCACTCTGTCACCATCAGATTTCAAGGAAAATAAGTATTTTCTCTCTTTTAACCACTTTCTTTAGGTGAATGAGGTTTTGAAGAGTCACAGCATAAAACCTCACTGGATGTTTGCCCTTGACAATCTTGTGAGGAGCTCTGTTCACTGTGCCATCACTGTTCTCTCTCCAGGTGAGGAAATTACAACTTTCTTTTCATTGCGTCTTAGAATGATTTTCTTTTTTTATTGTTGCTAAGTAATGCACCAGATACAGATATAATTTGATTTATGAAAAGACTATCCTGTTTTTGATATTGCCAGAAAATCTGTTGAATAAGAATATAATTTGAAAGTAAACTTCCTAGACAATACCAGTAATTGTAAAGTTAGTTACAATGGTTTATGTACCAAAAGAAAATACAACATCATAACTTCAGAAACTACAGGTACATATTAAGTATTCTGGTAATAAAAATTACAACTATGTTTTAGAAGATGATGTTGTTCTTCTAGGAAGTAACCTAAATTTGTTTTCTTCTTCTTTGGATAAAATCAATGGTATCTCTCTTGACAGACATATTCACTCAGTTTATTGTTTTGACAAATGATTTCAGACCATGAGAGCCTACTAGGTTCCCCAGATGAGAACATTGGCGTGTTGGGGGGGAGCCCTGGGAGACCACGTGATGCAGTTGAGGAAGGCAGCACTTCAGGTGTTTCTACCATCAACTCTACTAAGTCGGCCAAGCTGCTACATGACTTCCACCACTCAAAACAGTGCCACCAGCTGCAGGAGAAATTCCAAGCAGCCAGGGCGGAGAATCTCAGGTTTGTGAAAAGCTGTGGATTGCTTGGTGAGAGAGAGAGTGGTAGGGAGGGAGGGGGTTAAAGAATGAGAGGAGAGGGAGAGAGAGGAGTTGCCTGGAATTGAAATTGTCATTTTGTTTGTAAGGGAGTGTGTGTGTGTGTGTGTATGTGTGTGTGTCTATGATTTTAAAGTAAAGATTTACTTTGAGTTTCTTTTTCTATATTGTTTTTCTTTTTCTCTTCCTATTCAGTATTATCTCCATCTTCTTTGCCTACTTGTGGATGAATTTATTTAGGATTTTTATTGTAATCTCAAACTGGTTTGCTGTTTCACTCTGCATTTCTCTATCTTTCTCCTCAGGTTGCTAGAAGAGCTCTCTCTGGCAGAGAAACGGTATGGGGACCTGTTGCAGATGTACCTGTCTGACCGGCGTGAGCAGAGCCGCCTCCTGGCTGAGCAGTTGGGGCTGCCCTCACCACCTGTTCTTAAGCCAGAGGAGAGCAAAGGGGAGGGTGACACTGTGGCTGAGAGCACAGAGAATATCGAGATTGCAGGGAACACTTGTAGTAAGAGACGCTGTGTGGAAGTTCGAGGAGAAGAGCTCGAATCGCCTGCTGGTACCATGGGGTCACAATCAAGTGCTGAGACGGTGACTGGAGAGGTGAGTGTGTGTGTGTGTGTGTGTCTGTGTCTGTGTCTGTGTGCGCATTTATTTGTAGATAGAAGTGGGATGGGGAGGAAGGCTTATGTTCCTGAAGTTTATCAGTTGTTATTTGGCTTTGACTGAATATTATTGTAAGTGGTATTATGGGCTATACTGACCTTTTTCTCTTATCCTCTTGTTTTCTATGTACATTATATAACCATAAACAATCATTTAGAAGGAAAAAATACATATAAATAGATAATCATTCATTATATAGGACTTATGTAAGATTCTACCCATTGTTCATGGTATTCACCTTCCTTAGTTTTGATGCTCTCTCCTTTCCTTCCATATCTTCCTTATTATTTTATTCCTTCTCTTTTTCATCCATTCTTTCCTCTTCCTCCCTTGCATCATGTTTGTGCCCTGAGTTCAATTTAGGGAAATGTCAAATGGTTAGCCTTAAATGGTAACCCCTTCATTAATCATGTAATATTTAAAGACAATATTTGATGTTCATCTGCCTGACCAGGAGTATCTTTTCTGGTTGAATCCAGGAAGGCTGTTATTGCTGAGTGTTTTTGTCACAGGCAAATAGGACAAATGCATTTTTAGCACATTATTTTCTCTTACTCTTTAATTGGTATGAACACATGATTCATAATATTTTGCTTTTTAATGTCACCACGCAGTATTCCTGCATTGTTATGCATGTTAGTTACTTTCTTATTTTTATCGTGCTGTCTTAACCCATTGGCGACGGGTATAGAAAATTAAAAAAAACTCTACGCTCTGGCAAACGGCGGCAACGCGCCAACTTTGAGCGCGTGAATTCGGTACATCAAGCCGAATCATTGCCTCGGGGCGCTTTGGCGCGCCACCACGGCGGACAGCCGCACGCCACATTTTGGGCATATTGTTATGACGGCAATAGGCGTGACCCGTCGCCATTGGGTTAAGTGTTACATGTTCTATATGGTGTGTCAGCATTTGACTGTTATTCTTTCTGACTGGTTATTCAGAAAGCTGTTAATGTTCAATTGATACCCCTAGATAGACATTGGAAAGCTTGATAAATACTTGTTTGTCACAAGTTCATTTTAATTTTGCAATTTATGAATTTAATTCATTTTTCTTTTTTTCATATCAAGGCCTCAGTGAATCTGACTTTTTTTTCAATTTTTCCTCATCTGTGTCATGCACTAATTTCCGTAGTTTGAAGTTTGTGTCTGGTGTTTTTTATTTTTCTCCTTACCCATAAACCCTCTCCCTCCACCAGAGTATTCCTGAGGATGCTGCCTCCCCATCGCTTGCCCACAATCCTCATGAACCCCCCATGATCCACGTGTCCTCTCGCAACATCGATATGGAGTTGGTTGCTTGGCTTCAGGCACTGTCAATTGATCGTGATGTTATCGATAAGGTATGTAGACTAAGTGCTGAAAACCTTATCTGGATATTGAAGTATGGGTCAGATTCACCCATATATTGTTCATTTCTGATTTCCTAAATTACCACATGCAGTGATGTTTCAGATTCTGAAGAATATGAATATAGTGTACAGTACTTGGCATAAACATCCAACAGTAAACAGTAGAAAAAATCTATTCCCAGTCAGGTATCAAAATTAGTTCTCTCCATTCTGATCATTGAAATGAAGGTACAAATCAAGGTACAAATTTTGAAGGAGAAGGAAAAATTCTGTCAATGCATGAAGTATTGATGATCATGATGTTGCAACATATCTGTCAGTTTATTTAGAATAGTCAAGAAAAAATCTTTGTGTAGGATAAGGACAATGATGATTTGAATCAAGTGGACAGATGATGAGACTTAAATGTTCAAAACAGTGACACACTCACATATGTGTATTTTGCGAATTGATTGATAAGTTATCCTTGATCCCTTCATCCTAACATTTAACCCATCACCGCCGGGTAAAAGAAATCTCTGAGCGTGATAAACTCTGGTGATTTCTGGCAACGGCCAGACACTGGGCGTGGGAGTCCGCCACATCAAGTGGAACTTCCTGCTCCACATGCTCTGGCGCGTTGCCCTGTGTACAGGCATACCCCATAGACCAAGCGGTTTGTTATGACACCTGTACATGTAACCTGTCTGAATTGGGTTAATGTTCTAAAGTTCTTTAAGTCTTTAATCTAAAAGAAATGAACAAATGAAAAACAAAATAAGAATAGCTATGACAAACATAAAACTAACATTTCATATGAGATTTTAAAGACCATTAGATAGAATTACTGTTGTGATATGAACTGCCGTCTGTAATCCACTTTTCTCAGATGACATCTGATCATAGTCTTGACTGCAGTCATTGCGATATTGCAGCCCCTTAAATATCTCTTTTTAGTCTTATTTCCTCAGAGCTTATTTATGCCAGAGCCCAAAGTGTAGAGATTGGTAAATGTACATTTCCCATTCTACTAGTATGGCATATCGCTTATTATGGTGCAGGGAAATCCTGTCACACTGGCATGTCCTGAGTTTAAAAGGGAAAAATGAGGTATACATGTTTTGTAAAAGTACATTCTATGGATTTTCTTTCATTTTTAAATTCCATGTTATTTGTTATTATATGTTTTCTAATCACTAAATTTTAAGGGTACCAAATCAGGAGGCAATATCTCTATAAATCAACTTCTTTTTCCCATATATCCTCCTTTGAAAATGTTTGCATACGTTAAGAATTCTGTGAGAAGATATTCATATGATCCACAGTTTGCTTGGATTCTGCATGCAAGCATATATTCAGCTCATCTCACAGGTGTTCAGAACAGATGAACACCAAGAATGGCATGTTATTTCATTTGCCAACACCATCTCGGAGGAGACGATACCAACTTTTACTCTCGTCCAGCCGTGAATACATAATACATATGACTTAAGTCGATATTAACCCCTCTGAGATGGTGATGTCAGGTGAAATAACAATCCATTCATGGCATTCATTTATATTGAACACCCACGAAGCAAGGTGTGTAGACAGTTTGCAGTTTTGATGAAAACTTTGAAGGGAATTCTTGTAACAAAAAGATAAGTAGATTTTATGAAATACTTATTCATATTTGGCCCCTCCCCCCCCAAAAAAAAAGGCCAAAATGGAAAAATCTTCCTAAAAGTTCCCATCACTTCATTGCATTGCCTATACACTACCATTTCAGAAGGAGTATAAAAAAAGTACCGAACTTCAATAGACTCATATCTATTCAAAATTAACAGCTTAACAGGTCTCATGAATTGAAAATTGGTTGTATCAACAGAAGATAGTTTAATTTTTTGTATTAACTGAACCATTTCTAATCTTGGCCCACATATGTGTATACACATGCATGCATATTCACACATGTATGCCACACACACACATATACACACATATAGTGATGCAATCACATAGTGACACACTCACATACAGCAACACACACAACTATCATGGCACACCCCTATAGCAACACATACATACAGGGACACACATGTATACAGGGACACACATGCAAGGACACACACATGCAAGGACACACACATGCAAGGACACACACATGCAAGGACACACACATGCAAGGACACACACATGCAAGGACACACATGCAAGGACACACATGCAAGGATATACACACAAGGGCACACACACAAGGGCACACACACATGCAAGGACACACATGCAAGGACACACACATGCAAGGACACACACATGCAAGGACACACACACACACACACACACACACACACACACACACACACACACACACACACACACACACACACACACACACACACACACACACACACACACACACACACACACACACACACACACACACACACACACACACACACACACACACACACACACACACACACACACACACACATTAACACACATTAACACACTCACATTTTCATTTATGATCTCTGATTTTAGTTTCCAAACTTGAAATTGCTCTTATTTTCAGTTTCTAGCTGAGGACTATACCAAAGATGATGTTCTTCTCTGGATGACTAGAGATGACCTCAGGAGAATGCAGATGAGGTGAGATGATTTTCTGTTTTGAAATTTAGAATTTGTTGAGGAAAGTAGGATACTAAGAAAATGCCTTGGAAGTTCTTTTTCTTTTATACATAATAAATCTGTGATATTTTGAAATTCAAAGTAAGTAAATTTTCAGTGTAGTCAGGCTTTCTATGGTTAGTTTGACAGAACTACCAAAGACATTATTTTTTTCTTAGCCAGCCCAATAAAGCTTTTTCTAACTGATATCTACCCTTGGCAGAGGGGGAGTGGAACTGCGCATTTGGCGTAATGTGGTGCAGTACCGCCACTCTCAGGGCCTGCCAGTCAATCCTGAAGAGCCCACTGCATCTTGCAACACCCCCAAATCAAGCTCCTCTGACTCAAAACCCCGTTCAACCAAGTTATGAAAGAGGGTTGTGTGCCTGTGCTGGTGGTGAAAGAGTCACAGGTTCTTGTGGGAAAATTAAGGAAGGATTTTTGCAGGAGGCACGTTAATACCTCCTGCTTTTTTTAGGTTTTTTGGATTGAAAGAAAAATATAGTATTCTGATTTAGCATTGTTAATAATGATATAAAAAAAATAAAAAATAATGAAGGTAAATATAATGAGCTTCTTCGACAGTGCATTCAGTAAACTTCTAGAGCACACAATTTAAGGAGCAGGAGCCGCCAAGGGATATATAATGCATTACTTTTGTTTAATTGCACTAATTGCATATCCTCAACCTCTAGCATTGGGTCAGAGGGTCACATGGAGTCAGATATAATTTGCTTCATATGGTGCTAACAGTACATAGTGTTTATGGCAGTTTCAATAACTGTGTGTTTCTGTGTGCAAGAACCTGAGGATGTATGTGTTTTCTCCTTGTGTGAGTGTGTTTTGTTTTCCTTTGCTTGCTTATAATATATGGTGCTGGATATGCCTGACAGAGTTTTGGCATTGGTTATGTGTTAATTTTTGAATGTCATCATATGTGTTAGTTTTACAAGATAGAAGAAAGTCTATGGAGAAAATAACTGAAAATTTACTTTATTTATGGGGATAAGAAGGAAGGATGCAGCTTGCATTTGATCAATTGAACAAATCTCATATATAAAGATAATCTTTCCATTACTCTGATAATAGTTCAGGGAACATTGCATGTTCTTTTTCATTTGCTGTTTGATGTGAAAATTGTAAAAATAAAAGCCTTAAAGTAAATGATAAGCACATTTTGTATGTTGATTGGATATAGGCATTTTATCTCACTTATCAAATCATGAGAGATGTGAAATTTTAGTTCTTTGCAAATGAAGATTTATATTTTGATGTTTTGTGTTTTGATATATATATAGATATATATTGTATATAGGACAGAGAGAGAAACAAAAAAAATATGGATATATAGATATATATATTATTATACAATATTAGATTATGCAATATTAGATTAGATCTGGCTCCATATGAACACAGTAATGGCCACTAATCTACAATAGTATTTTTATAATATAGTAACCAGTAATTGAATGATACTGTGTTTGCCCTCTCTTGGGGTCATCATAAGGTGGAGGAAAAATGTTGATAAAACATTTCAACCATAACACCAAGCCCCTTCCGTGATATGTGACGATCTGACTTGGAGACAGTAATGCTTTAGGGTTGCAATTTTAGCATGTCTGTCTCTGGAATAAAGATGGTGAAAAAGAGAAGTATATCAGTTTGTACTGGTTTTCTTCTTTTTAGGTTATATTTAAAGTAATTGGTAAAGAACAGCTTATTTGCTTTCCCAAACCAACACTGCCAAGGTTCTTCCTTAATTAGATACACAGAGGTTAGCTGTGGAAACTCATTTCCTTTGAGACAGTATGTCTGATAGGTAGTTATATTAGTACATATTAATAATAGATGCAATTCATGTTGCTGGTTTTATTGTATTGGGAAAATAGATGGAGTGTCGAAGGGTGTTATCATTAATATTTTTCTGTTTTACAAAAAAATAATTAAGGAAGGTTTTCCATTGTGTGGATCCTAAATTGACTAACATCTGCAACAAAAAACTTAGTATTGTTTTGATTAGGAAATGTTTGAAAAAGTGAAGGGCAGTTGTCTCTTGTGTGTGTGTGTGTGTTTCTTTTTTCTTTCTTCTTTTCTTTTCTTTTTTTTATGCAAAGAAATTGAAATTTTGTGTGTGTAGTTATAGTTCATTAGATTACTATTCTTTGCTTGTACATAGACATTATTCTCATGAGGTATCATGTGGTACATTTGATATTTTCTTTGGCAATTTCTTGGGACTAGACTGATTCCTAGGCTCACTTCTCATCAAGTGAGTACCATTGAAGATTTGCAAGTGGCAAACCTTGCCAGCTCCTTTCATTGGTGTCCTCCCTCTAGTGCTGTGATTATTGGGCAGTGTTGATTCCTCAATACTTCACAGTTCCTGACAATATGTGCTTTATTAGTCATTGCCTTTTATTTTCTGTAAGGTGAGGAGGGAATAGGTCTATATATATTTTTTTTTTCCCTTGATTTCGTTTTAAGTCCCATTTCGACACTTAAGTATGGCTCCTGCTTTAGTTAGTGATTTGTTAGCAATTTTCTCAGCATCGTATGCAAAGTTTATCTGTGAATTCTCATTTAACTTGATATTAAATATACTTTTAGATCTTAGAGCACTTCTATCTAAAATATTTATGTAGGCGTCGTAATAGAGTTGCAAACCTTGATATGTATATTTTCAGATATGCAGTAGTACAAATAAATAGAGGCAGATGTTATATTTGATTTTTTTTTCTTTTTCTTTTTCTTTCTTTTTCTTTTGTATAGGAAAGATGATTACATGTGGATTGTAGGTAAAGAAGATGTAGCTTTGCAGTCTTCAAGACTCTCCACACTAAATAATATCTATTTTATAGTTACTGATGTTTATTTTGTTCTCACTACTCTACTCTTTGAAAAGCTTTCATGTATATTAGGCTGTTTCTTTTTTATGCTAGACATGTTATGGCACATTATATGTATTCACACCTTGGCTTTCAAAATGAGGTTTTTATTCATTTTAACATAGAACTGCCCAGGTATGCAACAGCTATTTCCATTTCTTCTTGAGGATAAGAAGTCATGCCTGTTGATAGTTTCATGTGCCATATAATCAGAAAATAGGTACTGACTGTAGATAATGAATTTTATGACTGAGTTTGTGTATTTTATATTTAGTGCTCAATACTATCTTGCCAATGACTCTCTAGGTGCAACTACATTGCCTTATGGTTGCGCCCTATCTGCAATTAACTGTATTTTCATTTATTTTAATAGTTAAGCCTTCATGTCACTAGGCTGAAGCCAGTCCCTGTCTGGGTTGCAAGGTCATTTATGTAGCCTGATTACAGTTGTGCTAAATTATTATTGGAGAAAGTGTGATAAAATATATGGAAATTATTTGGATCATAGGTACTTTACAAAAAAAAAAAAAAAAAAAAAAAAAAATGCTTAGACTTGTTTTAGTGTTGACTTTGATAGTAAAGGTTATGAATATTTAGATCTTCAAACTATGACCACTTTCAAATTTTGTTTCTTATCCATAATATGCAATCAAATATTGTTTGTTAACCATTACTGTGCATCTATTCTTGCCATAAAGAGCTGAAGCCAAATGCCGATTGGCACAGACACGCACAATGCAAAGCCAGTCAACTCCAAGCTGTGTGCCCTAAACAGGTGTGCACTTTTTTGCCTCTGAGTGTGGCAATTTAGGAGCTATAGCCAAGTGCACTGGCAAATATGTGCTCCCCAAGCTTCTGATTTTTAGCTGACTGTGTGTGTGTTGCCCAGCGCATAGCTTGGTTTGGTGAGCAGAAATCCCCCTACTATTGAGTTGAATAAACCACTATATTCATTATGTACTTTATGTATGTGAACGACTTGCTTCTAAAACAAAAATGTTTTTATACATGTTCAGTTGTTGAGATGAATTTATGCTCTACTTTTGAAGCAGCATTTGAGGTAAATGATTTTTGTTTTTGGTTTTTACTCTTGGTAAATCAAATTTAACTCCTTGCTGATGGGTCACGCGCTGAGGCGTCATAACAAACCGCTCAATCTGTGGAGTGTGGCTGTACACCGTGGCGACGAGCCAAAGCGCTAAGAGCCGTGGGGTTCAGCTTGATGTACTGAACTCCCGTGCTCAAAGTAGGCTCGTTTCCATTAATCTCCAGCATAGAGTTTTTTATTTTATTTTCTTCACCCATCAGTAAGGGGTTAACCCATTCATGCTGGGTGCAATGATAATCCACAGACACCGGTTAACATCTAACATGTCATGAACCTGTTTCCTTTTGGCCAGGGTGACAGCTTGTGAGCCGGACAACAATGGTCCATGTGTGGAGCAGTATATGGTGATGCACCCTAGCCTTGCTAAACATTACCCAAAATTTTGCCCAGTCGTGAATGGGTTAAGTCTGCTATTTTTGGATTCAGATGCATATTGATTACAATGAGTTCATGAGATTAAGGATTAAACTGGCATGATATCAATGTCTGTGTGTATATATAGTGACTTACCTCAAATATATTTTGAAAATTTATGCTGTTGAGTTAGGAAAGTGTAAATTGAAGGTATTTATTTGTGTAATAACTTAAAATTAGAGTATAAAAAGATTCAGATGTAATACTCCTGAACTACAATCATACGGACTGTAAACAAAAAATATTCAATATCTTAGTAGTTTTTGGAGTGCTGGTTAAATACAAGTCAAGCACTTGTTTTACAGACAGTATATGTTGAGATTCAATCATAACACTACAGAGTGAAACTTGCCACAGATCAGGTTAATTACTGGTGTTAATCCACTTGTTGCAATAACTGAAGAAGAATTTAGAGGCTTTATAGAATAGAATTCAATACTCTGGGTTCAATTTTCTAGCATGGTAATCTTCTGTGAAGAATGTTTATTTAGTATGAATTTTATGTACAAAGGTATATTTCATTTCTGATCTTTTTTTTTTATTTAACTTTCTTTTTTCTTTTTGTCATTACAAAAGACAACTAACGACACAGGTCTTTAGTCTCTATACGTATTATTCCTTCATTGCTATTCTTCAGTATTGTTGAGTCGGCCAAAGTGGAGGTTATTGGAAGCACATCTGCAGAGGGAAGATACATGAAACATTTAATTAAAACGTATAGGAAGCCATTGCTCAAATTTGTGATGAAGCAGTGTTACAGACATGAAGAAACCAACCACAAGGAGTATTGTTTGTTGGATTTTTTTTTTTTTTTTCCTTTTTAAGGGAAAAGTATCATATATATATATTTTTTATTGTGTATTTTTGGATACATTTTTGTCTTTACTGGGAGTATTTGTCGGTAAATATTTTTCAGAACCATATCATGGTATATTACTCTAAAGTTGTTTCTTTATCCCACTTTCAGGTTAATTATTGATCCAGAGTTTTTAATGATATGAAGTTGTGGTTGTTTTGTGTTTTAAAGTTGTGAGTGAAACAGTTTTATTTTTAGGAGTGGGCACACTTGTGTTTAATTAGTTCCCAAACAATAATGTTTAACAAAGTTTTGTGCCATTTTGTAAGTTCGGAAGTTTTACTTTAGAAGATCATGCTTTTGAAGGATATGGTGTAAGGAATCTCATGTATTGAGGCTGTAATAAAAAATTTGTTTTTCAGTATTTTATCTTATTTACCAATATGTAATTTGTGAGTATATACACAAGGGTATTGTGGGTCACAGGGTAATTCATTGGTTATTAGAAGCAATGCATATGACAAGTTGGCTAATTGTTGCCATGGAGGGTGGCTTAGGAGACAGAGACTGGAGACTTGGACCTCATCTCTCAACTTGACTAATTTTGCATGGTCTTTTCTTCTCTTTTCCTTTTCCTTCTCTTTTCCAAACTCTACTATCCACTTCTTACAGTGTGAGGACCATGTTGAAAGGATTATAGGCTGACTTTGTGCCTGTCATTAACAGCCTAGGGGAGCCATAGGCATGGTATTCCCTTGTTTAGCTGTCTAACCCTTACCCCTTAAGAGGACCCTGAGGGATGGACCCTTCCTTTTTCCAACATACACCAGGCTTACCATGGCCAGTAATGAAGATTTTGTATCTTTATTAGGGGCATAAAGACTTGCCCCTTTATAAACTACCCCCACTGATATTAATCCCTCTGGTACCATGACTCCCAAGGTCTCCTTTGACTACGACTGTGAACACTATAACTACCCCCTCACTATCACCTCAGTCTAGTCCAGCCAGGTCATTACTAAACCTCCAGGAAACATTCCTCCTCTCCCAACATCCTCTACTACCCCCTACTCCCTTGTAACTACTTTGCAAGTTGGATAATAATACATCTCTGCAGTACTACTTCACTCAACACCACTCTCTCTTCCACAAGGCCCCGTCCTATTACACCTAACTCTACAAATCTTCGAGTATCTCCAAAAACGAACAAGTAAAGTTCCCTTCCGCAGTCGCCCTGTTTGCTCTTGCCTTGTCACTGTTACATCCAAATCCCAAGCTAAAGCATTATGTACTGTGACTGACTTCTCTGACAAACTCATTCATGCCCAACCTCATCCTTCCCTCAGTAATTGTACTGGAACTGTCTGTCTCCCTGGGGGACTGCCCTGTCTATGTCAAGGATTGGTCAGACTGTGGAGAAGACTTACTCGCCTGCCTCAATGATTATGATGCAGTATCAGTACCATGCTACACCACTACCCCTAGAGGCTGCTGTAAGTCATCCACCAATATTGCCAAGATTACTTTCCATAGACATGACCTCCCCCATTTAAAATGGCAGAATGTTCCTCCCTGTACAACAATATCAACCTCCCCCATCAATATCAGAATTGTTGGCATCTAGGCCACCCTGCTAAACCCTGCCGCTCTACAGTGTGAGGCCCTCTATGTGCCCAACTTGTTCATAATTGATCAAATTGCTCTGCACAATCACTTACGTGTGCCAATTGTGATGGCTCCTATAATGTATTTTACTGGGGCTACCCCACCAGCAAGTTTGTGTCTGAATTGGCAATTCTCAGATTCAAATTAGGCCTCACTTTAACCCATTGGCGACTTTGAGCGTGTGAATTTGGTACATCAAGCCAAATCATTGCCTTGGAGCACTTTGGCACGCCGCTGCAGTGGACAGCCGCACGCCACATTTCGAGCGTATTGTTATGATGCCTATAGGCGTGACCCGTCGGGAATGGGTTAAGTAAGGCCAAACATTAAGATGTTTCTACATCTCCCCTAGTATCTTCCTCATCCCACTTCTACCCTCTCCCTTTCTCAGTTTCCAAACACTCCATTCTCTACTTCCCCAGTGCCTACCAATATTCTTCCGTGCTCAGCTTATCTCCCAAGATGAGCTGAACGCTCCATCCCATCTCCTACTGTATCCTATGTCAAGCTCTCCCTCCACCCCTCAAATGTCTGTCTCCTCTTCTCCCCCTCATAAGTAAATCTTTGTTTCTCAGACCTCCCCAACCAACACCACTTCAGAAACTCCCAGACATTCAAAACTATCTAATCACAACTCTATATAACATGCCTATACCTTATCCATCCTCCAATTTCTCTGCTTCCTTTCCTTCTACACTCCCCCAATTCTTTGCTTGTTGTTGATGTAGAGGAGGGGAGGATAGGAGACAGGGACTGAGGTCCAATGTGGGTAACCACCCCTACTTTGGTCCTCATCCCTTGCCTCAACTAATTTTGTATGATCTTTTCTCCTCTCCTTTTGCTTTTCTTCATATCCTTGTTCTCTCCATTTATCCTAATTGTTAAACTTATTTTTGCCACAATATTTCATCATAATGCACCCTATTCCTTTAACTCCATCCCCTTCTAGCAACCTTTACCTTATGCTATACCCCATCAGCTCCTCTACCCTTTTCACTACCATACTACCCTCACCTACCTGTTACTTTACCCTAATCATTAACTTATTCCTAACTATTCGCTACTCTACTTTACCATAGTAAAGTGTCATATAGCAGGTCCTTACCTGGGGGCTTTGCTCCCAAGCCTTACGCTATCACTATATATTGAATATGTCGCTAATGACCTTAGATGTAGACATGGCAGAACATTTTTGGTAAATGAATAACTCCTTCTACACTCAAAGTAATGGCCAACATCCATCACCCTCCTACTTGTGTTCCCTCCTCACCCCTTACAACATATTTCATTCCCCCCTGCTTCAGCTACATCCCCCCTTCCTTCCCCATCATCCATTCCAATTCCCCCTGAATACATGTGACCCTTTGTCACAATCCCCTTCCCTGGATTCTCTCCCTCCTTACATTTTTTTCCTGAAATTGATCTAATCTCCCTTCAACCCTTTTCTCATTTTGCTAATCCCTGCTTTACATCCTTGCAAAATCCCACACTTCTTCCTTTAACAACTATGATCTAATCACCCTGTGCTAACCCAATGCTGCCGGGGAAAATGAACAAAAAATGGGGAAAATCCTGTGCTCATTTTCTATATTTTGTGAGATGTCTCTGCACATAGATGGCTCTGCTAGTGCTTAGCCACAAAGGAAAATTAGTAGACCTTGTGACTTTACCCAATTTGAATTGGCAGGAAAAATGTATTTTTTACTAGTGCTATGAATATGGATGGTGTTATTTTTATTATAAACATTATAATTACTATAATGTTATAAACATTAGTAACAGCAAAATAAGATAATGTAAAATATTTTCATATATCAAAGAAAAGGGTAAATAAGGGAGACAGGCAGTACTCGTAATTGGCTCATTGGTGACTTAGTACAAGTGTAGCCATCTATGTGGAAAAACAATGATTAATTGGTCACAGTGGGCATAGCACGTGCATACACATCATGCCCGTTAGCATTGGGTTAATCCCTACCTTCCTGAACTGCTATACAACTTCTAGTGTGTAGCACATTTTATCATCGATTAACCCCCTGCTTTACCTTTTTCACTAATACACCTTTCTAATAGTGCTATATAACTTTTCATGTCTAGCACATCTATTTTAATTTGTAACCATTAACCATTAACAATTCATGGGGGAGATCATGGTTAAGGGAGCTAATCTTGGCAGTATTGGTGTAGAACCACTGCCCCAGACAGTACAGTGTAGCACTGTACTGCTACTGCATCATAGTCAGCAAGGCAGGTAAGCAAGTTGTTTTCACAGTCTGACCAATGCTCATCATGGACAGGGCAATCAGCCAGGGGGTTGGAAAAAGTTCTGATACAAATATTAAGGGAGGAGTGAGGTTGAACAGGAATAAGTTTGCCAGTGAGGTCAGTCTGGGTAGATAATGCATGAGCTTAGGTCTATGTAACTATTACAAGGCATGAATGAGCAGAACAACTGCAATTGAAACTTTTCCTACTTGTTGGGAAAAGGAGGGTATGTCAGAGTAAGGGGTCTGTAAGGGGGAATCACAAAGAACCTAGAGTACTCAAAAGGTTTGTAGAGGTGGAGGCAGTAGAAGGATGAAGGTGGGAGGAAAGGGAGTGGTGTCCTTGTCTGGTATTCTCACCAATATCAATAACAGGCATGGGATTTTTTTTTTTTCTGGATAAATTCTTTTGGGGGGGGAGGGATCACTGAATAGGATAATCTTCAAAAATAAAGATCAGAAGTAGTACTTTACACTAGAAAGATGGTGTCCACAAGTTCTTAGGTCAATATTGTAAGATGGCTAATTAGAAGACCTATAGTTGTTTCATTTATGTAAGTAAACTTTTACAATATTTCATTACAAACTATAGAGATGTAGAAATAAATATAAGTATTATTGTATTGTTTTAAAAATCACAAAAAACCTAGAGTACTCAAAAGGTTTGTAGAGGTGGAGGCAGTAGAAGGATGAAGGTGGGAGGAAAGGGAGTGGTGTGGAGGAGGACAATAAGGATGAAGAATAGTAATAAGGGAGGAGGTGGGCAGACAATGAAGACTATTATGCAAGAGGAAGAGAATGTTGGAGAATGTTGGAGAATGTTGGGAGAGAGGAAGGGGTGTATTCTGAAGGTTAAGTAATGACCTGGGTGGATGCTTCAGACTGACAGCAAGCATCAAGGAGAGGGTAGTAGAAATAGTAGACAGAGCTGTAGTCAGGAAACCAGAGAAGTCAAATTTAGATAGCCTAGCTTATGAAGGGTCAAGCGTTAATGCCCCTAATAAGGGAACAAAATCTTTATTATTGACCAAAGTGAGCCTGAAATAGTGGGGAAGAGAAATGGTCTACCCCTCAGGATCCCCATGAAAGGCAAGGGCTAGGTGAATAACCCCTAGCTGCCAGGGATGGCACTACGAGTTTAATTTATTAATTGTTTTTACACATAGATGGCTCCACAAGTACTAATGAGCCAATTACTAGTACTACCTGTCCCACCTGTTAACCCTTTTCCTTGATTTTCAAAAATATTTTCTGGTATCTAATATTGCTTATAACACTAATAATTATAATGTCTATAATAAAAACAGCATCAATATTAATAGTAATAGTAAAAAAACATTTTTCCTGCAAACTCAAGGGAAGGTGAAATCAGGCAAGGTCATAAGGTCTACTAACTGATTCCTTTGTGGCTACACACTTGAAGAACCATCTACGTGGAAAGACATTTCACAAAACAATACTAGTGAACACATTTTCCCAAAGGTAATACTATGCCATGGCTCCCTAAGGACATTCAGGACTGAAACAAAGCATGGCTCTTGCACCTTATAAAGTAGACAGAAGGGACTGAAGAAGATAAGAAAAAAGAAAGGGGGAGAAGAGAAGACCATTCAAAATTAGTTGAGGCGAGGGGCTGAGGTCCAAGATAGGGGACAGGGGTGATCCTCAACCATGGGCCTCAGTCCTTGTCTGGTATTCTCACCAATATCAATAACAGGCATGGGATTTTTTTTTTTTTCTGGATAAATTCTTTTGGGGGGGAGGGATCACTGAATAGGATAATCTTCAAAAATAAAGATCAGAAGTAGTACTTTACACTAGAAAGATGGTGTCCACAAGTTCTTAGGTCAATATTGTAAGATGGCTAATTAGAAGACCTATAGTTGTTTCATTTATGTAAGTAAACTTTTACAATATTTCATTACAAACTATAGAGATGTAGAAATAAATATAAGTATTATTGTATTGTTTTAAAAATCACTCTTCTCAGTGAGAAAAAATCACATCTATCTTATTCAACTATTTGGCAGATTTTATTATGTTACACTAGAGTTACAATACAAGTTATTATTCTCATACTTTGTATAAGACTATAAACAGTGGCAAACCAATCACTCCATGTATATAAAAATTGCATCAGCAGTATTTAGAGATCCAAAAAGTTAGCACTTTAAATGTAAAAGACAAGAAATGTTGGTATAAATACCCGGGCAAGACAAAAATGTATTTGGTACTATTGTGTTATCTAGTTATGTAATTTATTTCACATCGGTATAACCTTTTTGTTGCCTGGTAGTTTTTCTATGAGAAATGAGTTTAGATGAACACAACTTTTAAGGTAATTCCATTATTGTTCACTTATCTCATCCTTTGCTTAAAATTACTGCTGAAATACTTATATAATGTTGCCATTAATATACATGGTCCATAATGAATGGCAATCACTCTGCATAGATACCTGCATCTGTATGAGGCCAAGATACTGAAGAAACTGAAAATTTGCAAACCTCAGAGTATGATAAAATGTGTTAACTAGTTAAATGCTGACACTGCA
>NC_061828.1:8857563-8860063 GCF_019202785.1 Penaeus chinensis | reverse complement strand
AGTAATCAAGCATACTGATGACACAGCTGTGAAGAAGCATTTTAAACTTAGTTGCTAAGTGGCACATATGTACATGCCTTGGTATGCCTAGGCTCAATTCTGGGCGGCATGTGCATACATGCCATGGCGCATATCTATGGTCATGCCATGAGTTTTTTGTTACAACTACCGCAGTTTATGAGTTATTTGCCACTGAAAAAGTGATAGAAGCATATTTTAACATTAAATTTTTTTTTTTCTATACTTCACATTTCATAGTGTATATGTGAGTGTAGGTACAAGAGATGAGTGCACAAACATGATTTGTGGAGAAATTGAATGTGTGTGCAAGTGTATCTGTACAGAGCGAGTGGGGGAGATGGAAAGTGTGATATAGATGTCCAAAAATGTCACGTCATGTGAGAGATGGGAGGGGGGGATAAAAAAAAAAATAAAAATAATAATAGTGATAAAAAATAAATAAAAATCATAATCTAAGGGTACTAAGGAGTAAAAAATAACTTGTGTTATATTGGGAATACCAATATAAACTTACAAGTGTAATACATTTATGATATATAGAAAACTAAACTCTGAGCAGAGAAATCGAAATCTATATTGTGCTCACAAAGTTATAATATAAACTTGTGTAAAAATTAGTTTGTTTTATCCGAGAATGTGAAAAAAAAATGCAAAAGAAAATTCAATAAAACCTTTAGTAATAAACCCATGATACCAGCCACTGCTTACTTTAGTATAATGATTAATGGTCAATTATGGAGTCTATACAATTAAATAAATATCCTACATTCTTGACTAATCAGAAAATAAGGAAAATATAGACCTTAGAAAATAATAATACTGAAAAATATAAAGTAGTTTCTTAGTATTACATAGAAAAGACAAGGAATGCTACTATTGAACGTAAGTGGTCATGCACGCCAGGGTAATAACACAAGCCCCTGTTAGTTGGTCCCAGGCCGCTACAAATACCACCCAGGATGGAGGGATTGCGTATCGGAAAATAACCTGGTGGCACTGAGTTAATAGTTAGCTTATCCTATCATTTGCTGATAAAGGCAATATTCTTCAACTGACAACCAGTGACTCGGGCCATGATTAATTTGAGCATTAAAAAGAAAGATTGTAATCCAATACTACACCTAAATCCTTCAACTGATTCTTCATATCTACCATGCTCCTATGTACTCTTAAACTGGAAACGTCCAATCTTCTAAGATCAGTCTTTCTACCGTCAAGCACTCAATCTTATCTGTATTCAATTTCAACTGCTTTGTATCTATCCATTTCTTAAGATCAGATGTAATTCCACTCAGCGGCTCCTCAGCATCCCAAACATTATTTACTGACATATAAAATGGAGTATCATCAGCAATTTATTTAGAATGAACACCCTAACTTTCAAGCAAGTGTGATAATCTAATTGTTTAGATACAGAAGAGAAAGGGACCCAATACACTCCTGTACTTGTACTTGTAAACAATATGTCCTACTTTCTAAATAACATGCCAAACAGACTAGTGCCTTCCCCTCTGCACCAATAGCCATTAAGTCATAAACAGTAAGCTATGCATTATAGCATCAAATACAGTACTCTGACCTAACATTATAAGGACACTACACTCCCCTTCATCCATCGTCAACAATAAATCATTTACCACAGAACATAATGAAGCTCATTTAAATAGCCACCTGTAAACAGGTTGGCTGTCTAGTACTGCCCTCACCATGTGTAGGTGAGCTCATAACTGATGTAAAATCTTTCTCAATCATTTTTGATGGGAAAGTCACATTTCATACTGGTCTGTACAAATTGAGACAGACTCTGTGTGTCCAGTGTCCAGTTTACTTTCACAAGTTTAATAAATGCTGAGTCTAGTGGAACCTGGGCTTTATGTGCATGATCTCAGATAAAAGTTGACACTAATTTTTTATGGCTCCAATGCTTACATGTCCTGATCAACAAACAGCACATGGATATGTACAACTAACTGAGGGAAAACAAAAATAGGTATTAATCTAAACCTAATGCCTCCGATTGACATGTAGTTCACTTCAGGGCTCACTTGGTCATGGCTCTGGATAACGTGCTATTACTGTCACGTGTGACTTAGTGGTGGCCATGGGGGATGGGTTTTTCACATCATGTTACTATGGTGCATGTATTACATTTTAGGCTGTTTTTATAAGGCAACACCCTCATGCACACATACATATCATATGCCCTGGGGTATGGCCTGAGGGAGAACAGGATGTGTAATACTCAACTTGGCTATTGTTTTGTACATATGGGGTGATATTTAGTACATTAATCATTTGCTTGCTATCCCTGGAAAATGTCACACACACAAAAAATGACAAGTGATATCACTTCATTGGTGTGGGAAGGATCTACATAGTGGAGGCCAAGCACACACAAAATTCTTTATATAAGCTATCTAAAATTAATATCTGTAAACATGGTATACTAATCTCTTTAAAACACACCTTTTCTTATATC
>NC_061828.1:8842563-8845063 GCF_019202785.1 Penaeus chinensis | reverse complement strand
CATTAGATCCTGCCTTGATAGATGAAGATCTCCTTTCCATAGTGAAAACTGCAAAAGCTTTACATAACGAGGACTATTTGTATAAGCATGACATATCCCCCGAAGATCTACAAGGTCAAAGGAAAAGGTGATAATTAACGACCTCTAAACCACTATGTGAATTTTTGGATACAGTGTTTGATATATTATTTATTTACCCTTTTTTATATTCGTCATAAAGATTTATATTTTATTTATGTATCACCGACATCATTATTTGTTCTCTGTGTCATGCTTTGTTTATTTTACTCATAATAACTTGATCCTGCATTTTGGTAAAAAGTAGCACATGCTTGGTGAAGCATCCAGAGAGAAAAATTATTGAGACATAGAATAATGAAATGAAATCTATTTCATTTTCAGTTGCATGATTAGCTGAAGCTCAATAGTAAAAGGGTTCATGACTAATATTTTGTACTGGATTTTTTTTTTTTTTTATATACAAAATTGAATTTATAAAAGCAGATTCATATATATATACATGTAATTTGTTTAATAGCAACATTTGATTCAGAAGGTTTTGTTTATCTAGAAATAGATTGATAAGAATTGAAATTTATTTCAGCTTCATTTGCATGCTTAGCAGAGGTTCAACAGTAAAATGGTTCATGAATATAATATATAAATTTTTTTGTACAAAATTGTTGTTGTTAATCTATATATATGTTATTGTTGTTAATGTACTGTGAATTTATAAAAACAGATTTACTTAAGATACTATTATTTTTGATAGTAACTTATGACTAATACGTTTGTTTTTACTTGCAATGATGATTTTGGTAAATTCTTTTTGATAGAACATGTAAAAGAGCAAAATCATCCATGGGACTAAAAATAAAATTAATTATGTTAATAAACATTTTGACTGTCAAATGTAAGGTTTGTTATCAGAATATGAGAATTGCGATAATGAGAACATTTTTATTTAGCTTCTATTTGCCATAGGTCATAATACAGCAAGGAGAGTTCAAAGGCTCTCAAAATGCTTTATGAATATAAATAAATTTATTTTTTGACTTTTGTCAGCAACAACCTTGTAGTTATACCAATCACGATATGAGTCTATGTTGTAATAACTTGTATGACCACGTGCTACATCAAAAACAGTTACTTTAAAAATTGAAGCAATACTCTCAGATTTAATTTAAAGCATCTGCTACTCGGTTGCATGTGTTAGCTTTCATCACTAGAGACGGTAACATCCTCTTTGATAGAACATGTAAAAGAGCAAAAATCGATGGAAGACAAAAGAAAAATTCTAAAGCAAGTAAAAGGTTTTATTCAGGGGCAAATTACAAGGTTTGAAAGACTAGCTGAAATTGCAAAACGGCAGAACAGTTTATTGGAGCAATTTGCAAATCATATGGTCCTAAAAGAACAGCAAGAGCAACAGGTAAGAAGGCTCCTGCAGCAACAGTTAGGACAGATACAGCAGATGACACACTTATATGACCTGCAGCACCAACAACACCAGCAGTTCATCCACCATCTTCGGCAGCTGCAACTGGAATTTTTGTATGAAGTGCATGACCGCCACCAGTGCTACATACAAGGGAAAGGCAGCAGTTAATTTTGGTAAAAGATTGAATGGAAATACTCCCAGCAAATGATAAAGCCAGTCTGGCACAGTCAGATTGATATGTAAGTTACATCAGTGACATTGATGGTGCAATAGTCTAAAAGGAAATGTAAAGTTACTCATACTGAGATTAGAGATTAGTGCATTTCTTTTGTGAAACTGTTTTTTTATGTAAATTTCAGCATGGAGTATAATTTCCTTTTTCAAACTAGATTACAATGCGAACTGTGTTAATATAAACTATTGTAGACAAAATGGCCAGCCTTATATTTAGTTTAGAGAATCCCAAAGACAAAAATGTTATTAATATTATTCTGTCTAATATATAATATGCACAGTGGAAATGTGTAAAGTATTGTCTTAAAGTTAATATGATTTATTCATATGAACTTTTAATTACAAGTGCTTTAATTGATCTTAAATCTGCAATGCTAGATTTTTTTCAACAGTGTTTATTTATCATCAAATAGATTAGCCTTATATGGACAGGGGTATACCAAAGATATTTATTGATGTGTCATTTCATCCCAATTTGCTTTTAGCAGGAACTGACAATGATTTTACCAAAAGCTGAAATATTTTGTGAAATACTATGGTGTGGTCTTCATTACTAGCAGATTAGTATGGGGAAGCTCATGATGTTTAGAATTTACTGGAGGACGCATAGGTCATAACACACAAATCTTTCCAATAAAACAGTTCTATTCATATCAGATGGAGGCTTGGCATATAAACAAATGTCTCAACTTTATGTAAGAGATGAGTTTCTGTGTGTGTGCGCGCGCGTGCGCGAGCGCTAATGGTTATTTCCTTTATTTATTTGTTTTTAACTTTATATACAATTACATTATGATTCCGAAAGAACATTGCTATGTACGATTA
>NC_061828.1:8827563-8830063 GCF_019202785.1 Penaeus chinensis | reverse complement strand
TCATCTCCTCTCCCTTTCTTCTTCCTCCTCCTTCTGTCCTTTTGTGTATTGTCTCTTAGTTCCAGATTTTTGAGTTTTTCCTCGGTTTTTTTTTCTTCTTCATGTGAAGCTTTTTTAATATTACAGCTCTAATATCTATCATTCACTCCACGAAATACTGAATAAATACACTTTTATTTTACGTTTTTCGCTCTCTCTTCCAGCCCCTCTTCCATATGGTCTATAGAATCGCTCACTAAAACCTCCTTTCATCTCGAGTTCTTGGGGTCTTGCCAGCCTTGGCGTTAATAACGTAGTGCCTCTTTCGTTATCAATTATCAGCTGTTTTCGTTATACACTTCACATTCTCTGAGAGATAAAAGTTTCATTAATATCAGTCTTCGTATTTCCACTTAATTGATTTCAAAGGGCTGTTAATTGCGTCTGATTATCAAGGATTTCCTGCTTCCTAGACAACACAAATCAAAAGGAATTGTTAAACACATCCGTGAATGTCTCATTGCGTGTCTTCTGTTTTCTTCGTCCCTCTGATTACATTAATGTCTTGATTCACCTACTGTCTTTTCATCTATACAAGTAATTATAAGATAATTTTCTTTTAGCTGTTATATCCTTGCTCCCTACGTTTATTTTGGTTCGTTTTCCTTATCATGGTTCCTTTTCCTTTAATTTTTCCCCTCTATCTTTCTAAGTAATGACTTTTTAACCTCCCTTTTCGTTTATCCGCCGTTTATCCCTTCCTGCTCTGCGATCCTCGTCGAATCTCTCCTCCTTCGTCTCCGCCACTTTACTCTGCAGCATCCATCCTCGCCTCTCCATCTCTGCTCCCCAAACACCCACACGCCACCTGCAACTACTTCCCCTCCCTTTCTCATAACTCCCCTCCCTTATTCTCCACCCTCCCCCTTCCCTCTCTCCCTCCTCCCCCCATATCCCTTACCCACTCCTCCCTCTCCTTCCCTCACAGAGACGAAGAAGAGCCCTGCCAAATTACAGCCAGTCTCTCCGAGTGCAGGAGTGGATCTCCCGTGACGTCATGTGATACGAGAACGGGCCAGGATGGGATGCAAAGGATCCAAGTCCAAGAAAAACGCCTACGCAAGGGTTGCCCAGTACCAGAAAGGTAAGGAAATGTTTGTTTTTTTTTTTCTCTCTCTTTTCATCTCTTTCAATTCTGTCTGTCTTGTTGTTGTTTTTATTCACACACACACATACACACTCACACATACACACACCAACACCCACCCACACCCACGCAAACCCACACCCACCCACCCACCCACACACACACACACACACACACACACACACACACACACACACACACACACACACACACACACACACACACACACACACACACACACACCCACACACACACACACACACACACACACATATGTATATATATATATGTATATACACATATATACACACATATATAGACTATATATAAACATATTCATTAAAGAAAATGAGGGAACGAGAAGGGAACAAGGATGAAAAGAACAGGAGAAAAAAACAAAGGATGATGGTGGGAGGGGATTGAAAGACGGTGATGACGAAGAGCATAATTGAGAGGATTTAGATAATACAGGCAAATGAAGTGATGAAAATAAAAGAAGAACAAGAAAAAAAACAAAAAAGAGATTTACGTCACACTGAATAGCCTCATCATCACTTCAATTACTCAGCCCGCCCATTCGACACCCACGATCGTCTTTCGCTTTGTGCTCGTTATCCCTTTGAAATCGGAAAGATAAAATAAGATGAACATAAACCTACACAATAATATCAACAACTTAAAGCCTTTTGGAATTCCTTACTCGCAATGCCAATGTTGATGGCCGCTCTCCCAGTGAGCTCAGGTAAGCCTACAAGAAATCCATTACGTAATTGGACAGGTGTAGAGAGAGAGAGGATTAAGAAGTGAAATAAAATAAAAAGGAAGAAATATGTCGTCTGATATGTACATATATTTCACACACACACAGATATGTGTAATCTATCTGTCTGTTTACATCTATATCTCTCTGTCTATATTTATATTAATGTGTGTGTGTGTGTGTCTGTGTGTGTGTGTGTGTGTGTGTGTGTGTGTGTGTGTGTGTGTGTGTGTGTGTGTGTGTGTGTGTGTGTGTGTGTGTGTGTGTGTGTGTGTGTGTGTGCGAGTGTACGTGTGCATGATGTATATATATATGCAGAAATAATTTTCCCAATATTCACTAATTGCATAAAGATAAAGTATTTGGATAATGTTCACAAGATTCCACGCAAATCGGAATTAAACGCCACTGAATGCATACGCTTTTATTGCTGCTCAAAAGCAATATAATTCTAGATACGATACTTTATTAGTTCTCGTTAGCACAGTCTTCATTAAAAAAAAGCTTGCTAATTATATCAATATTTCTAATTGATAAGTTTTGCCGTCATGGCTTTTGTTCTTTTACACAGGAGATCTAAATGAACCAGAATCAGTCATTATAGCCCCAAATGA
>NC_061828.1:8820063-8822563 GCF_019202785.1 Penaeus chinensis | reverse complement strand
ACTATTATCATTATCATTATTACTATTATTATTATTATCATTATTATTATCAATATTATTATCATTTATATTATTATTATCATATTATTATTACTATCATTATTATTATTAATATTACTATTATTAATATTACTATAATTAGAATAATATTGTTACTATCATTATTATTATTAATATTACTATTATTAATATTACTATTATTAGAATAATATTGTTACTATCATTATTATTATTACTATTAACTTCATCACTATTAATAGTATCATCTTCATCATTATTGTCATTATCATTATCATTATTATCATGAGCATTAATATTATCGTTATCATTATCATTGTTATTAATTACATAATAATTATAATCAATATCAATTTCCATGATAATCATAATTATCTATTTTGTTATTTCCTTTGTCATAATTTTCATTGTTATTGTTAACATTGTCATTAGTGTTCTTTATATTTGTTTATCTTAATATAATCGATGTTGTTAGTTATCATCATCCTTATCATTTTCATGATCATCATCATCTTTATCATTATGATCACTATTTATCAATCTGTCACTACTACCTTACTTTTATTATTATCATTATTATTATCATTATTATTATTATTATCATTGTCATTATTATTACTACATTACTTCTAATATTCTTAATACCCTTTTAACATCGCTATCATCATTACATTTCTTGTCTTTATATTCATTACTTTTCTGTGATTATCGTCAGAGAGGAAATCTTATCTTTATTATGCACGTGATTCTTAAAACCATCAGCGTTGCCATCTAGAAAGGAAATGTTACATCGGCGTCATTATCACTGTTATTATTACTATTATTGATATTGCAATTTTACGGTTGTTCTTCTTATTATCAATATCGTCGGACAGGAATATTGGATCGAATTCAGTATCACTATCCCCAGCATTATCATCAATATTATCATTACTATCCTCATCACTATTTTCAGTATCATATCACTATCATAATTATGAATATCATTATCATCATTAGCAATAGCATTATAACCATCCTCACACAACAGCTAGCATCAACACCATCATCATTATAACCCGTATTGCAATTATTGAAATCTCAGACGGGAATATTCCACATCGCTCTATCTTTTCAAATCGTTTCAAACCGTCCACTTTAGGATTCAGTCTCGAAATGAGAAACTCCGAACATTTCAGCGGATTTCAGTTTGAATTATGCTCATGATTTCTGATTTTCAATTCAGACTGGAAAATGATACACATACTCTATGTACATGTTTATGCATACAGACATGGACACACACCTACGCACGGCGCATGTGTGTGAAGTAGATAAAGACCGTAATAGTAATAATGATAAGAAATAAATAGATAAAGCAGGAGAGCAAAATAAATTAATGAAAGGAGTAATATCTTATTGAATAAAATGTTAAAATGAAGAGAGATATAAAAAAAACTCAAATGAATGACTAAATAACCGAATATATCAATACGCAACGAAAATAAAATCCATGCACAGTGAAACCGACAAACAAATAAATAAACAAATAAAAAAAAAACACATATACAAAACAAAAGAGCATATCTCAATAAAAGGAAAAAGAAAAAAAATCCCAATCAAGAAAATCAAGAAAAAAAAAAAACAGAAATAAAAAGCAGAAACCCACAATGCAATCATCGAAGTATCCTGATTAAAAGCTCCAATCGACGTAACGGAGGCTGCAGGGAAAGCGACGCCGCCCGAGGAAACGAAGATCTCGCGACGAAGGACTGGGGGGGGGGGTGAGGGTGATGTGGGGGAGAAGGGGAAGGGGGGAGGGTGATGAGGGTGTGGAGGGGGTGGAGGGAAGGGGGGAGGGTGTGGAGGGTGTTGAGGATGTGGAGGGGGGGGAGGGGAAGGGGGAATGGGGGGGAGGGTGTGGAGGGTGTGGAGGGGGCTGGGGTGGGGGGAGGGGGGAAGGTGTTGTGGGTGTGGAGGGTGTGGGGGGGAGGGGGGGGTGTTGTGGGTGTGGTGGGGGGAAGGGGGAAGGAGGGGAGAGTGTCGTGGGTATGGAGGGGGGTTGGGGGGTGGGGGGAGGAAGAAATAATGAGGAGATATGAGGGAGTTTAGGACGAGGGGAGGGATAAGGGGAAGGGAATGAATAGATAATGAGGGAATTGGAAAGCGGGAGGAGGAGGAAGAGGAGGAGGAGGAGGAATAGGTGGGAGAAAGGAAGAATGAGGAGATATGAAGTAATAAAGAGAGAGGGGAGATGGGGCAAAAGGGGAATAAGGAAATATGAGAAAGTTTATAGAGAGGAGAGATGAAGGAGGAGGTGGAGGAAAGAAGGAATTGGGAGATATGAGCTAATGAAGAAGGAGGGGAGGCAAAAAGGGAAAAGGATGATACGAGAATTTATAGAGAAGAGAGAGGAAGGAGAAGGTGGGATAAAGGAGGAATAAGGAAATATGAGGTATTAAAGAGGGAGATGGGGGAAAGGGGAAATGAGGAGATATGAGTT
>NC_061828.1:8815063-8817563 GCF_019202785.1 Penaeus chinensis | reverse complement strand
GGATGTTGGAACGAGAGAGAGATTTTAAAAAATGTAAAGAAATGCATTCATACATTGGTGAATCGAAAGGCTATTTGGTTAGAGCTATTCATATTGTATATACGTAGAAATATATATATACACATATATACACACCAAGGTTGTTTTATATTGTATGCATCACTAAAATCGGTATCAATGCCTTATTCTAATTCTGTTCCAACATCCGTCTTGCGAGAAGCACACAAGAATACCCTTTACGACTTCTGAGTTTTGTTTTATTTGTCTGGTTTTGAGACTCTGGCTGAAGACATTCCAAGACGTATGTCCCAATTATTCGGTACACATAGTCATATATATAATATGCCCATATGACTCATAAGAAGATTATGCACCCGAGCATGATAATTATTAATGCAGATATTATTTGCAACATTGCTCTCAAGATGTCGGTGCTAAAGGGCCAGGGTAGATATCTCATGAACCTCATCAGCATAACCCTCATGCAAATCGTTTAACATCAAAGGACTTTCATTAACTGCAAGAATGATAAAGTGATCTTTCAAGAGTGTTTATGAATGTAACATAACTAAAAACAATCATGGAGGTACCGGAGACTTTTATGACACAAATAAGCTGTCGAAAAACATAATACTTGCACATTTTGATTGTTGTCATTAGGATAGGTCTATCAGATTTGAATAGTATAATTAATCCTTGGGTTTCTGCACTACCAGACAGATTCTCAGTAAATATAATTATCATATAATTGCTAAAGCTATAAAGGAAACTTTATACCAACCGATATTCTTACCTTTTGGAAGTTATACAGCTTTCACATTGCAGACAGATATATCATGATATTTCCTGATAGCAAAATACTATCAGGAAACTTCCTTTTTTCCATGACCAAAATAGGTCAGGAAGAAAGAGCACTGTATTGCAAAGTTGTGTTTCACGAGACGAGGAAAATCTGAGCTTTCTCTCGGGTCTCGTGTTCGGGACAAACACACTTTTCTCTAAAGGAAATATAGGTAGGCTGTGTGGGGTTATATGAAGCTGTATGTATATGCGCATATTACTGTATATGCAATGTGGAGATGTGCGGACCGGGAGGAGGGGAGTCAGTGAGTGAGTGTGTGAGTGTGGGTGTGAATATAAGATATTAAGAAATTTGTGTGTGCATTTTCTATCTATATATCTAGCTCAGTCTTGTTTGGTTCGTCTCTCTTTCTCCATCTTTGCCTTTCCCACTCCCTCACTCTCTCTCTCTCTCTCTCTCTCATTCTATCTCTGCCTCTGTCTGTCTGTTTGTCTGTCTCTCTGCCGGTCTATCTGCCTGTCTATCTCTCTTTGGCTTTCTTGCTCTCTTTTTCTATTTCCATCCCTTTCACGCCCCCCTCCCTCACTCTGCCTCCACCCCACCTCTCTCTCATTCTCTTTGTCTCTTTCCCTCTCCCTCCTCTCTCTACCTCCACCCTCTCTCTCTCTCTCATCTCCTCTCCCCCTCCCTTTCATTCCCTCCCTTCCGCCTTCTCCCTGCAACCCCTCCCTCCGCTCTCTCTCTCTCTCTCTCTCTCTCTCTCTCTCTCTCTCTCTCTCTCTCTCTCTCTCTCTCTCTCTCTCTCTCTCTCTCTCTCTCTCTCTCTCTCTCTCTCTCTCTCTCTTTCGCTGTATATATAATGTATATATATATATATATATATATATATATATATATATATATATATATATGTGTGTGTGTGTGTGTGTGTGTGTGTGTGTGTGTGTGTGTGTGTGTGTGTGTGTGTGTGTGTGTGTGTGTGTTTGTATGTATGTATATGTATATGTATATATGTACATATGTTTATATATACATACATAATTGCATATACATGCCTATACATACGCGAAATGCGATCAGCGCGTGCATGCACGTGGACCGGCCAGAGAGCCTTGCCAAGATGATCAATGGCTCCCAATTAGCGGAGGGAAATTCCCCAACGCCCGCCTTCCCTCTTGGCTCCTGCTTTCCGCCCGGCCCACGCGCCCACACGCCCACGCGCGGCTGATTCAACGTCATGAAGTCTGGCTGGCGCTTCTACTCCCCCCTTACTCCTATCCCTCTTCCCTTTCATCAAGTTATTCCTCTCCTCTTTCTTCTCCCTTACCCACTAACCCTCTTTTCCTCGTCCTCTTCGTCCTCCTCTTCTTTCTCCTTCCTATCCTTCATTCTCCTCCTCCTTTCCCTCCTCTTTCTCCTCTCTTCCATTTCCTCTTTCCACTTACGTTATCTTCTCTTGCTCTTGTTTTCTCTCTTTTGTCTTTCGAATCATTTCCTTGCAGGAAGGGAGAGGAAGGAGCCAGAGGAGAAGGAGGGAGATGATGATATAAGGATAAGAGCGAAGATGAAGCGAATTTAAGAGAACAAAAAAAAAAAAGACGAAGAAAAATAAGAAATCGAAAAGGAAAATTGGTAATAACAACAAAGATAACGTTATTGACTTAAAAGATAAACATTTCCTCGTATACCTAACCATAA
>NC_061828.1:8790063-8792563 GCF_019202785.1 Penaeus chinensis | reverse complement strand
GGACTCTTATGGACTCTCCGTATGGACACTCTTTATGGACTCTTCTTCTTATGGACTCCTTATGGACTTTCCTTATGGACTCTTCTCATGGACTCTCCTTATGGACTCTCCTTATGGACACTCTTTATGGACACTCTTTATGGACTCCTTATGGACTCTCCTTATGGACACTCTTTATGGACTCTCCTTACGGACTCCGCCTGCCTTGCGATCAGATACAGAGCGTGACCTGCAACATGCTTTTCGATGCCTGTGCCTTTGCCTCTGTTGCGGGCGAGTGACATTTTGGCCGAAACCCCGACTTCCACTTTACCTTGTGAAGTCAGCTGACATTTCGGAGGTTCGCTTTGGTTCATGGAATGTTCATTTCTTCTCCCCCCCCCCCCCCTCTCTCTCTCTCTTTTTGTTTTTCTCTCCATTTATCTCTTCTTTCATTTTGCTATCTCACCCTTTCGTCCTTTTTCTCCACCTTTTTTTCCTCCATCTCTCTTTCTCTTAGTTTCCTTCCCTTCGTCTTTCTCTAGCTCGAGGGATAGATATAGAGTACAGATTATGAGTCTTTGCACTAGGGGGGTATGAGTGGATAGACCAAGCAATAGGGCTCTCGGGGTGTAAGGGTCACTAAGGGACGTGGACTCATCCCGGTCTCTGTCTATTGAGTGGGCGGGTGTTACATGGTATAGAGGCCGCGCATGAACAGTGTCAGTGATAATGATAGTGATAATTATACCAATGATGATAGTAATAACAGCAACAGCAACAACAACAATAATAATGATAATAATGATGATAATAATAATGATAACAACAATACTGATAATGATGACTATGATAATAATGATGATAATAATAGTAATGATAATGATAACCATCATGATCATCATCATAATGATAAGAATGACTATATAATAATGATAATGAATATGATAATAATAATAACAATAACAATAATATTGATACTACTACTACTACTACTAATGATAATAATAACAATAATGATAATAAAAATAATAATAATAATAATGATAATAATGTGAGCAATAATGATGATGATGATGATGATATTATTGATAATTACATAATGATAACGAAAGTAATAATAATAATAATAATGACAATAGTAATAATAATGATGATACTACCACTGCAGCTACTACTGCTAATGCATTTATCATTTTCCTTACAATCATCGTTATTATCATTGGTATCGTTATCATTGTTACTACTATTATCATCATTGCTATCATTATCATAATTATTTGTAGCAGCAGTAGTAGTATGATTGTTGATCATATTCTTTTTATCGTTATAATTATCAATATTATAATTATTACTTTCCAAATGAAGACTACCATCATTATTAACTATTGTTTGTTTTTTGTTATTATTATTACCATTACCATTATTATAATTGCTGATATTGTTACCATTATCATTATATTAATTATTACTACCATTATTATCATTACCATCACTCGCGACGCCTGTCTCAAACCTTCGATACCTTCTCGTCCTTCACCTCAAGCTTCTGGTATAACGACCCACAGCATAATTTTAAAGCTAAGAATGAGAAAAAAAAACAATGTTAAGCAATCTGGGCAAAGTTTATTTTCCAAATTACAGACGAACATTCGCAGAAGAAATGACTTTATAATATGAATTCTTGATACGAATGCTTACGAACGCCTTGTATATTGGCTTCCCTACTAATCATCCACGAGTGATAAAAACCTACTTGTTCATCAGTATGTTGCTAATAGCCTTATTATTGGTTTTAGAACTCTTTAATAATAACGACAAAAGTGTGTTTCGTGCCGGACGCCGAGCTCTCGGATTAGCAGGAGTAAATACAGATAATTACTGGTATGATTACGTCTCCTTTGGTCTGGATTGACAGCGCCCGGCGCGCGTATTTTGTTTTTGTTTCTCGTGTGGTCTTTCTTCTTTCTCTCTTCTTTATCTGGATCTTTGTAACTGATTCTTTGTATTTATGCTGCTGTTTTTGTTTAATTGTCTGTCCAATTTTTATATTTCTTGCGTGTTTCTTTGTTTATGTTGTTTTTTTGGGTTTCAGTTTTAGCGAGTGTTTTCTAATGTCGGAAATAGAGGGGAGGGGAAGGAGATGTAGACGAAGAGGGATGGGAGAGGGAAGTGGAGAAAAGAGAAGAGGGGAAGGAGAAGAAGGAAGGGGTGACGGGGGGAAGGGAAGTGGGAAAGATAGGAGAACAATCTAATGGGTTTATTATCTCTTTCTCCCCGTTTTTTTTTTTTTTAATTATTATCTTACTTTATTTCACTTTTTCTATTTATTCATTTATTCTCTACTTTTTACCTTCTTTTCTTATTCCCACCTGCAATGCCCACCATAATTCATCTACACATTACCCTTCCTTTATCTCTCGCACTATTTCCTTCCCTCCCATTCTCCACATCTTCCTCCTTTTATCGTCTTTTCTCCCATCCACTCCCTACGCTTGACTTCCCTCGATCCCTTTAGTGT
>NC_061828.1:8782563-8787563 GCF_019202785.1 Penaeus chinensis | reverse complement strand
TTTCTTCTCTCTTTTATTGGACCCCAGTTTCTGTTCCCGCTAGACCCCAGCCTCTGTCCTTCACACCAGATCCCAAGCTGAATTCAGACCCCAGTTCTTGTCGGTCTTACAGAACCCCAGACTAAACCTAGAGTCGACCCCAGATCCCAGACTAGCCCCCTGCCTTTCATTCCAGACCAGAAGCCTCTCGCATGAACCAAGATTGCGTCACTGCGAGACCCTGGTTTCCTGTCCCCTCCTCCCCCTTCTCCTTGTCCTCCCCATCTCACATTCTTTTCCCCTCCTCATCTGTTTTCCTTTCCCCCTCGCTACCTCCATTAGTCCCTACCTCGCCTCCCTTCCCCAATCACCATCTTCGCCATCATCCTTTCCGCCACCGTTGGAAATCAAGGAATGATTAGCCATCATAATCCATATCGTTGGCTTCAGTGCCAGTTAGCGTCAGTTGCCCTCCGCCCCCTCCCCCTATTCCCCGTCTCAAACTACCCCTTTCCAGCCCTTAGGCCACCACCCTCTTGCTTGTAGTACCCCCTCCCCCTACAGACCACTCCTATAACCACCTTCTCCTCCTCCCCGTCTTACCCCCCTCACCCCTCGTCGCCACCTATCACCAACTCCAACTTCTTGTCTCACCCCCTCACCCCCCTCCTAGTGCCCCCCCCCACCTCCCAGCCTCTCATGACAACCTCCACTCCTCCTCTCCCTATTCTATCCCCTCCCATCTCTCCCCTCTATCCCCTCCCCCCTCACTCCCCCAGCGCCGCCCATTGCAGTCTCGCTACAGCGCCGACAACCTTGCTCGCGTTAAAGCTGTGATGCCCGGACAGTGTAAGGGGAGGGAGAGAGAGAGAGAGAGGGAGTGAGAGAGGGAGGGAGAGATGGAGGGAGGGAGGAAGAGAGGGAGAGGGAGGGAGGGATGGAGGGAGGGTGGGATGGAGAGAGAGGGAGGGAGGGAGAGAGGGAGAGGGAGGGAGGAAGGAAGGCTGGGATGCAGAGAGAGGGAGGGAGGGAGAGTGAGGGAGGGAGGGAGAGTGAGGGAGGGAGGGAGGGAAGGAGGGAGGAAGGGAGAAAGGGGAAGGTAGTGAACAGGAATGGTGAGAGGGACGGAAGGGAGGGGGTAGGCTGGTGGGGGGGGGGGGTGAAAAGGAGAGAGAATGAGGGACAGGCAGACAAAGAGACAGTGAGAGTGAAAAGACGAAGATGAAATGGAAAAACAGGAGAGATTGAAAGAGGGGAAGCAGAGGGGGAAGATGAAAGAAATAAGAGAGAGGGAAAAAGAGAGGAAGAAGAGAGGGAGAGGGAAGAGAGAAATAAGAGGAAATAAGGCAAGACGGCAGAGAAGAAAATAGAAAACGTGAAAGAGAGGGGGAGAGGAAGAAGAATTTAAGGAAGATGAACAAGAATAGAGAGGAAAATGGAGAGAAGGAAAGGGAACGGAAGGAGAGGTTGAAGACAAAGGTGGAGAACAGGAAGATATTAAAAAAAAAATATTTAAAAAATAAATATATGTGCTCTACAATGAGAATGAGGAACAGAGGAAAAGACCTAGAAGAGGAGAATAAAATAGAAAGAAGAGAAAGATGCAAAGAAAGGAGAAGAGGCGAGAGGGGCAATAAGATTTATGAAACGAAAATAGAGAAGGGGAGACAAAGTTATATATGTGAATGGAGTGAGATGGGAGAGATGAAGGGAATAAAGGAAGAGAGAAAACAATCGTTTATTACTGCATAGCTTTCTGTTTGTCTTCTTTTAAGAATCTATTTACCCTGATGTGTCTTGTCCTTTTTCCAATCAGTTTTCACACGCACACCCACACACACTTTCTCTCTCTCGCTCTCTCTCTCTCTCTCTCTCTCTCTCTCTCTCTCTCTCTCTCTCTCTCCTTCTCTCTCAATCTCTCTCTCTCTCTCTCTCTCTCTCTCTCTCTCTCTCTCTCTCTCTCTCTCTCTCTCTCTCTCTCTCTCTCTCTCTCTCTCTCTCTCTCTCTCTCTCTCTCTCTCTCTCTCTCTCTCTCTTTCTCTCTCTCTCTCTCTCTCTCTCTTTCTCTCGCTCTCTCTTTCTCTCTTTCACGCACACATACATACACACACACACACACACACACACACACACACACACACACACACACACACACACACACACATATATATATATAGATATATATACACACATACACACATATTCACGAACACATATATGTATATGTAGGAAAATAGTTGCATCACATATTTATACACACGGATACAAGCGGTAATAGTGATTATGAATAATAATTCGCAATAGAAATAATCATCTTGAATATAAAACTTCCATTCATTGTCAAGGGGATGTCATGAGATTGCATATTGAGAGGTAAAAAGACGATCAATTGATGACCCTGCATGACCTTCCTCTTCAGAATCCTGTTATTATATGCTATAGTGTTGCGTTGTGTTTATGTTATATTATGTTATGTTGTTATCATTTGTTATGTTATCCTCTTTTATGTGACATTATGTTATGTTATATTGTATCATGTTGTGTTATTTTATGTTATATTATGCTCTGTTATCTTATGTTATGTTATGTTGTTATGTTATGTTGTTTGTTTTGTTTCGTTGTGTATTACTGCAGATGACATAGTAAGAGAGGCAATGACAGAGACAGAAGATTCTTTTAGTATATTTATAAAACTGATATTTTCTGTTCGCTTTGCCATTCTTATAATCATTACTGGATGTTCTAATTTTAGACCGGGCTTTGTGATTCTATTTTTGGAATTTTCTTGTCTCGTCCTTCCTTTCTTCCTTGCTTTAGAAGAACGCTTGAAGATTTTTGTTTGATTACATTTCCTGGAAAATGCAACCCGGAAGAAGCGTGAATTTAGTTCCCTTTATATGGCGTCACCTCAGTCGCTCAAACCGAGTGAGAGGATGACAGAGAGAGAGAGAGAGAGAGAGAGAGAGAGAGAGAGAGAGAGAGAGAGAGAGAGAGAGAGAGAGAGAGAGAGAGAGAGAGAGAGAGAGAGAGAGAGAGAGAGAGAGAGAACGAAGGTGGGAGAGAGAGAGGGGAAGAGAAAGAGGGAGAGAGAGGAAGTGAGGGAGGGAGGGAGGAAGTGAGGGAGGGAGGGAGTGAAAGAGAGTGTGCACTAATAGTAATATTATTAGTAATAATAACGGCGACCATGATATCAATAATAGTACCCATACATAAATAATAACAAAGTCTGACATTGTCTTTATCATCAATACATCCCAAAACAAACGTCCAAAAGATAGATTAATGTAATTCATGTTATAATGGAATTTATGGCAGAATGCACATGAGCCAAACACCAAGCTTACACAGTGGCGCCAGGCTGTCTTCCTCTCTCAGTACTCGAAAAGGAGGCAATATAAAGGTCGAGAATGTGATAAAGGTGGCATGAAGCTTAGAAGAAGCCACCTGTTGCAGAAGGGGAAGCGGGTACCATTCAGGTGGCTTGTCTTGACATGAGTAGGTGACTGTTAGCACGAGCGGTAATTCAATGTGTCGTCGGATAGTCCATTGTGAGTGTCTGTTCGTGTGTTTGACTATGTGTATAAGTGTGTGTGAGTGTGTATGTACCTTACATTCTTCCGTGGTTAGCCTATAGATTGAATTCCCATATACAATATTGTTTCTCTCACAACTGATACATCGAAATATTATCATCGTTTTCATTTTCAAGCGCAACAGCTCTTAACATTGAATTACTTGTTTTATTTGAAGCCACGCGTTGTAAAAATCTTTCCACTTCTATATTATTTATAGATGAATGAACCGAGAGACTGACACGTGCGTCCCGGAGGAGAATTATCTTCTATAGTCTTCATATTTTTTTTCCGAATCTCTCTAATTTCATCACTCTTTCATGGTTTCCTATTCTATTCGATGTTTTCTCATGTTCTCTTTACAGTTCAAGGTCTCTCGTCAAAGAAGTTTTTGTTACAATAAAAGTCTCTGTGAATTAGGAGCAAGGACGTCAAACTTTCTTCATAAATCTAAATGTTAGCTTCTGCAATCCTGTTCACTTAAAGGTTATATGTATCCTCAAGGATCCCGTACTTTGAAGGTCAAGGAAACCCTTTATTCTCCTATTTTTCTCTCTTCCTCTCTCTCTCTTTCTCTCTCTCTCTCTCTCTCTCTCTCTCTCTCTCTCTCTCTCTCTCTCTCTCTCTCTCTCTCTCTCTGTCTCTCTCTCTATTTATATGTCTATCTCCTCCGTCTCTCCCCTTCTCTGTCTTTCTGTCTGTCTAGCTATCTATCTCCGCTCTCTTTTTCTCTCTTGGCATTTTTAAAATTACTTTCGTAGAAAATATATTCCATAAAGCTTTCATCATCATATTTTAAAGATTAGTTGACCTACTTCTATCATGAATATTTTTTTAAACTCTTCAAGATTTTGTGTTCGTTTAGGAATTTCTTCTTTGTTTATTTCATCTCTTTAAAAGATCAAAACTCTTTCTCTTTTCCAACTCTCTCTTTCAAAGCTTTCAGACTCTTCCAGTCTTTGTATTGTTTCCTCAAAGTTTCTCTACTCGCTTTAAGTTTCACATCATCTCTTTAGAGCTCCCAGCTTGTCTTTTTCTTTCATGTCCTTTATTTAAGCCCATCATTCTCGCCAAAGTTCTCTAGCCCTTCCAGTTTCACATCCTTTCTGCAAAGTTTTATATTTTTTCATTCAAAGTTCTTAAGGTCTCCTCCGTTTTCTCGTGATTTTTTTTGTCTTGGTCTCTTTGCTCTTTGTAAAGTTCCTAGACTCATTCTTGTTCTCTGGAAAGTTCCCGAGCTATTTCCTAATCTCCCATTTCTTCTTCGAGAGCTCTGTTTAGTATCCTCAAAGTCCCTAGACTGTCAATATACCCACTACAGTTCACGAACTTTATATATTTTTCTATCTCCAAGGTTCGTAAACCGTTTCACACCGTCTGCTAAAAGTTCCTGGGTTGTTTTCAGAGTCACGCTACGTCTTCCTAGATCACAAAGTTGATCTGGGAGTC
>NC_061828.1:8757563-8762563 GCF_019202785.1 Penaeus chinensis | reverse complement strand
AGCAATCTGACGCCATGAATTCGCGGGGGTGAGGCGGGGGAGGGGGTGAAGGGGGGGGGGAGGCTAAGCCAAACATAGCTGATTGCCAAGCCAGACCCTCGGGGACTCCCTTATGCGAGCTCCTCTTCAGCCTTTGATTTTGCGTGTGAGAAGAAGAGGTCTTGCTTTTTGGAATTCAGATCGAAAAAGGAAAATAATGGATGGGCATTAAGAGAAAAAGAGAAAGAAAAGGAACGGGTAGATCGAAGGAAAGGAAAAAGATTTGAATTAATTTGACGAGTCTCGATGCTTCAGCGGCTCTGCCAATCGATCATCTTAGATGCCTTTTGGCTAAGATGAAAGTGAATAAGAATGAGAGGGAAGGGGTAAGGATAGAGAAAAATAGAGATAAAAAAGGAAAGAAAAGCAAATATTAATAGCATGTATTTCTAAAATATAGAAGAAGGGGTTCGAAAGAAAAACAAGAAGAGACGAAAGGAAAAGAAAAGCATGCATAGAGAGAAAGAAGGAAAGATCATGCAAATTATTCTCCCGTGCTCAAAACCTTCGACGAATTCGACCCATGAAAAATATGCGATTGGAAATGAAGACCTTTTTTTCCCTCCTCCTCTGACTTGTCATCTCTTATCAGCCCCAACGAAGACAATCACTCGACGACATTCCCCATAATTGACTCCATTTACCCACTCATAGCTTATCGTTAGCGATGGAAGTCAGAGAGCAGGCAGACAGACCCGTGATACAAGGCGTAACGCGTCGGGGAGGAAGGGTGACCGCGGAGGACCTGGTGACAAGTCGGGGTGTGAGCGACCCCTCCGGGCGAGAGATGACGTAGGGTCGGAAGTCACGCAGGGTAGGACGTGGCGTGTCAGGAGTGCATGTAGATGGTCATGTCACGTGCAGATATGTTGTCATGGGGGGTTAGGCATGGGGGAGAGGGTAAGGGTAATGGAAAAGACGAGATGTGGATAGGAAGATAGACAGATAGATAGATAGGTAAACAGATAGGCAGTTCGATGAACAGACTGATAGATAGATTGGTAGACAGATAAATAAACAGAGATAGTTAAATAGGTAGATAGAGAAACTGGCGGCTAGCTAGATAGATAGATAGATAATAAAATAGATAGATAAATAGATAGACAACAGAGACAGATAGAGAGATAGTCAAATTAGTAGATAGACAGACAGACAGACAATTAGACAGATAGATAGCCGTAAAGGAAAAACAGACATAAATAGAGACAGCATATAAAATGAGATCGTAATAATAAACGAAAAGAAGCCATAAACACGGATGATAAATAAGAGAAGAAACGGAAGGGGAAATCGAGAATTAAAACGTAATACGAAAAACAACTCGGAAATCACGAAAGCAAATATACATTCAGGACTAGGAGAGAGGCGTCAATTCTTACAGTGTTGTTAATAACAGCAATAATGATCTCATTCTTAACGGTGAGTATAATGGTAGTACTAGTGGTGGCTTATAATGATAGTCAAAATATCAATAACTGTGTTGTCGTTAATAATGATGGCAACAACAACTATAATGACTGCGGCGATGATGATAATTGTTAATAAATGAATAAATAAATAAAAGATAAATAAATGACAAAGATAAACAGGAGGCAAAGTGAAAATAACGATGATTTTAGACACGTGTCATAATTTCACTCTTTGTGAATTTCCGTGTTTTCTTAGCAAGAAGACATGGAGCAAAGAATGTTGATGGGCAGTAGATGTCAGTTTTTGTTCCGAGAAAAGAGTTATGAATTTAGGAACTCTGACATGCAAACTCAAACTCAAACTATAAAAAAAAAAAAAAAAAAAAAAAAAAAAAAAAAAAAAAAAAAAAAAAAAAAAAAAAAAAAAAAAAAAAAAAAAACGAATATAAGAAAAAGATAGTCCTTTATCTTGACATATTTGCTTGAAGACGGATGTGTGGAATGTGCTTCTGAGCAGAGTTCACTGACATGTGTAAAAGAGGTATGAATGAAAATGAATAACTGAACATGAATATACGTGAATATTTGTTTCCGTCAACTAACAGCAATGAATGAACAGGAAATTCAAACTAAAATTAATATCACGGTTAGATACATACGTTAAGGATAGATAACCACACAGGACAGACATAAGTGAAAATTTAAGACACATAATCCAAAAAAAAACAAAAACATATAACATATAAAAAACAACAGAGAGGTGCACATGAATAATAGGTTAATTCGCCAAATACACAAAGATAAAGAAAACGTAAAATGAAAGCACAAATTCTCTGGAAATAAATATGCGAACATAAGCCTATTTTCTAACAAGAGACACACAATATGATCAAATAAACACCGTTTTATTATTCTCTTGCTCGTCCATCACTCAAGATGTATTTTTATTCTCCTTTTTGCAATGAAACAATCATTTCATTAAAAATTTCCTCGAGTTCTTGATATGGAAATATTATAAACTCGACATTTAATCCATCTCTCATCCCCTCAAAAAAAAAAAAAAAAAAAAAAAAAAAAGATAAAAAAATAAATCGAAAAGAAACAAACTATTGTTTAAAAAAAGAAAGTGTTTTACCTGTTAGTTCACGTTTTGAAATGTGATCTTACTTAAAAGGTTTCCCAGAACGGTAAATATCTACTTGGCTTAGAGACAAGTGATAAATATACACCTCCCGCACTACCCCTTCCCCCCCTCCCTCCTCCCCCCCCTCTCCCCCTTTCCATCGTCGCCTCTTTACCAACAAAAATGTTTATTTCTATTCCATTCTCTGCCTTTTTTTTTTTTTTTTTTTTTTGAAATGCAATAAAGTTGGCAGATCTTGGCGCCAAACTCGATTTCAGATTTTTCTTTCTTTCTTTTCTCTTCTTTCTTCTTTTGTCTACTTTAAGGGTGTGTTGTGAGTGTTTAAGGGAGATTTTGTATATTAGAGAGTTCGAAATAATTGTTTAAGGATCAGTTGGGAATTAGCACTGTGTATTGTAATCAAGCGGGAATGAGGGTGGGAGGAGGATCAGTAAAACTAATGCTTAATATTTAGGCTTATGTGCTTATGTGTTTTTGTCTTTATTTACATTTTTAATTTTTTTTTTTATTATTCCTTTTGTCTCACCGTTTTTTTGCGTCTCTGATTATTTTTTTTATTTTTCAGTTTCTCTCACTTCTCGTGTCTTTTCCTACCCCCTCCCTGTCCCCTCTCTCTCTCTTTCTCTCTTTCTCTCTCTCTCTCTCTTTTTCTCTCTCTATCTCTCTCTCTCTCTCTCTCTCTCTCTCTCTCTCTCTCTCTCTCTCTCTCTCTCCCTCCCTCTCCTCCCTCCCTCTTTCCCTCCCTCCCTCCCTCCCACCCTGCCTCTTTCTCTCTCTCTTTCTCCCTCCCCCGTCTATCTCCCACTCACTTTTTCCCTCTCCCTCCCCCATCTATCTCCCCCTCCCTCTCCCTCCCTCCCTCCCTCCCTCCCTCTCTCTCCCTCCCTCTCTCTCTCTCTCTCTCTCTCTCTCTCTCTCTCTCTCTCTCTCTCTCTCTCTCTCTCTCTCTCTCTCTCTCTCTCACTATCTCTCGCCGAAGTTGATTAGCATCGTATTGATCCTGTGGCGAAGCGTTTAAACCTCGAGGCCTGATACGCACCTGCATTGTTCATTCGACAACGCCATTCCATCGAGGCATAGAAGAAAAAAAAAAAAGGGAGAGAGGAAAAAAATGGGTACAGAAAAGTTTTCACGCGAGAATATCTGAAAATATTCGTCGCTTGTCATTTTTTTTAACGTAAAATACGTGCATCATTTGCGGCATATGTGTGTTTTTTTTGTTATTACTACTAACGCTGTTTTTCAACATCATGTTTTTTGTTATCATAATGAGAGTTATTGTTATCATTGTTATTATAATATATATTTCAAAATCATGGTTGTCGTGTTGTTATTGTTATTGTTGTTGTTATTGTTCGAATTATTATCATTATTACTACTGTTATTATTGTTATTATTATTATTATTATTATTATTATTATTATTATTATTATAATTATTTATATTATTACTATTATTATTATTATTATTATTATTATTATTATTATCATTATCATTGTTATGATCATTATTACTATTGCCATCATTATTGTCATTGTTATTATTATTATCATTTTTATCATTGCTGTTATTAGTTGTATTGTCATTACTCCTCTATTGTTATTATTATTATTATTATTATTATTATTATTATCTTTGTGATAATAAATAATAATGATAATAATGATAATTATTCCCATTATTATTGCCATTATTGTTGTTATCATTATTATTACTTTTATCATCACCATTATCATTACTGTTATTATTATTATCATTATTTTTATGATAATTGTTATCAATATTACTATTATCATTACTACTACTACTACTACTACTACTATTATTATTAGTATTATCATTATAATTTTTACTATTTATATTATTATTATTGTTATTATTACCATTATTATGATTATCATTATTATAATTATTATTATTATTATTATTATTATTATTATTATTATTATTATTATTGCTATTATTATTATTATTATTATCATTATTATTGGTAGGAGAAAACAAAATCACGCGTTTTGATAACACAGTAAATCAAGGATCCCCCAGAGTGCTTGAATGGCTACCTGGAACAAGGGGGGGGGGGGAGAGGGATAGGAGAGGGAGGGAGGGGAAAGAGAGGACGGGGGATAGGAGTGCATGAGGAGAGGAGGAACGGTGGAGAGGGTTGGAAGTGGGGGGGGGGGGGGTGGAAACGGGGAGATAGGGGAGGAGAAAGAGGGAAAGAGGAGAAGAGGAGGAAGAAAAGATAAGAAAGAGAGAGGAAAGGTGGATGGATGAGGATAAAATAAGAAAAAGAGAGAATTAGGAAGAAGTACAATAAAACTAGCAAAAGGGAGAAGGCGGATGGGTAAGAAGAACAGAGGCAAACGAGGGAAAGAAAAGGAAGGAAGAGAGGAAGAAAGAAGGAG
>NC_061828.1:8707563-8710063 GCF_019202785.1 Penaeus chinensis | reverse complement strand
GGTACTTAGCCCTGTAATCCGGTGTTAACAAAGTGAAGCATTCGGCCCCTCATTGATCACAAGAAAGGGGAATGATTTGTTTCTGACTGTACGTCTAATAATCTCGTTACTATTTTTGCATTCATCTACCTGTTACCTGTAATATGCATGTTTCTCTTTCATTACAGCCATTACTGTTGCTGTTATGATAATCATATTGATGATATAATTATGGCCTTTGCCTTTGAAATAAGTATGACACTAGGTATCCCGTGTCGGCGGGCTAAGTAAGACTAATTATTTTTTTAAATGTTATTTTCCTTGGTTTCCTTTTCTCTGCAAATTGGACTGTGTTTTTACTCAGTTTAACTTCTATTAATATTTTATTAAAAATAAATGTTTTGTTCATTTCTCCAATTTTATTTATTATTATAATTTTTAAAAAAAATTATGTATTGTTTTGTTTCAGTTTCTATATTTATTTATTGTTTCTTTTTCTTGTTCTAAAGAATTAAAACATTTTGGATTCTTCGCCTTTTCATAGATTTTTGTTGTTTTTAGAATTCTAGCGTATTGTAGAAATCAACTTTTATTTCCAGTGACTTTTCGGTTATATAATTGAATATATCTCTTGATTTACGCTTTTCTGTTTCACTGATTTTTGCTACAAAGACGATATTAAAACAGACTGTATTGTTTTATTTTCACCTTTATTAGCTTCTTATTTTCTTTTCCAGAAAAAAATATCAAAGTCGAGTGCCCTGTTTTATTTTCTTATACTCAAAGAACTAAGTGTTTTAGTTCATGTTTCCATCCTCCCCCTTCCCCCCCCCCCCCCCCCACCTTACTGAAACGAGCATGCCCTGTTATTTTTGCTTTGATTTTCCTCTGATATTGTTTTTTCTAAACACGAGTATACTTAAAGAATTGTTCCCAATCCACCTCCAGTTCGCTATCATTTAACACGAATGTATAATGAAGGAATTAAATATGATGACAATATGTGTTACCTCTCTTTTCTACAGGTAAATAGATGAATGGAGAGATTAATCGATGACTGAATCAATAAATACTTAGGTAAATAAATAAATGAATGAATAGATGAATAAATAGATAAATGAATAAATATCTTTTTACATGTTTTTTTCATTATAACTTTTTCCCGTTTTTTTGTTTTGTTTCGTTTTTTTTTTTTTTTTTTTTTTTTTTTTTTTTTTTTATAACGCAACTAGAGTTAAATGCGTATTCTGGCTTTCCTTCCCCCCATTCTGTACCTTAGTGTTCTTTTGGAGCCACAAATTTTAAACAGTTTTAAGGTGTGTTAAGTTACCATTTGTTAGGAAGTTGTAATATTAGATGATCTTATGTTCGCCTGTGATTACATATTAAAATGTATATGTATTTTTTTTATTTTGATGTTTACTTTAAGTTCATAGTATATCGATGTCACACTAACACACACACACACACACACACACACACACACACTGACTCACTCACTTACACACACACACACACACACACACACTCACTCATTCACTTACACATACACACTGACTCACACATATTATTCATATATCTCATATTTGAATGTCAGTCACAAACGATACTTATCTATTTGTGTGAATTTGTTTTTAATTTTCTGTGTAGTGAATTCCATACCATATAATTAAGCTAATATAAAATTTAGATATGTATACTACATAATGTACAATGTCATAACATTAAAAATATCAAACATCCATATATGTTTTCCTAAAGCCACCACAGCATTCAATTTCCCCGTTGAAGAAAAATCTAATTTAAAGTTTTCATATAGAACCACAGTATCATTGATCACTATTTATCAATAAGATGATGAATGCACTGTGTCTCACACTACATGAAATCACAACTGACAAGGAAGTGAAATAAGAAGTATTCATGACGATACAATGATAAGATGAAAACATAATGCAAACACAGGAAAACACGATGAAAAAACAACATTTAAAGCGGCAGCTAGAGATAGATCAAGAACCTAAAATCCTTCCACATCTCAGATCGGAACAATGTATCTGTTGAGTCGCCATTGACCTCCTATCAATCGATATCTGAAGATGACCTCTTCTCGCTCACGCTGCTCGGATTTCTAAGCCTAGTCCTTTAGAATTCCTCGTGTGACTACCTTCTCCTTTTTCCTTTCTTGCTTCTTCTTCTCGGATTTCTGCTTCCCTCCTTACTTCCGTTCTTTCTTCTTTCTTTGGTCATTGCTCCCTCTCATGTTTCTTTTCTAAAAAAAAATTTGTTCGTCGTGTATTGTTCTTCTCTTTCTCGACACCTCCTCGTGAGTGCTTGGAATTCACACGTGCGGATAAGATTTCAGGAATTCCAGTAGGTCCTTCAGCCTCAAGGAAGTATACTGCCTCGTCGGGTCAAGTATTATACAAATAATAAATATGCGCATCCGAGCCCTACCACGATAGCAAATTCAGTGTAAACAAATAGAGAGAGAGAGGAAGAGGATAAGGAGATAGAGCAA
>NC_061828.1:8687563-8690063 GCF_019202785.1 Penaeus chinensis | reverse complement strand
ATGCTTATAAAAGGTTATAGAGGTTAAAGAAGAACTTTACATGTAACAAAGGAAAACATTGTTTATCACTACGTTTTTAATTCTGTCTGTGAAGATGATGCTATCTAGAAACCTTATTTAGTTTAGTGTTATTTATGTGACTATACAAAAAACATTCTTAGCAAATCAGCACCTTGTGAAGATATTGTCATTCCGTCATGTCATCATGGCTGCCTCTGAAGGGCATTATTCTTCACTTCCTCCACTTCACGGACAGAAACGTTTCATGAGTTTAGTGTAAGGTAGAAACAAGTTTGCATAAATGCCTTATACACGAACAAGGTACAGAGTCACAGCGGACATAGGAACATAAAAAGAATCTCCATATGTCTATGGCAGAAATAGTTATACATAGGCCGCTGGACTCTTTTTAACACTGTACACATAACAGACACGCTACCAACATTGAAATGGAAAGGAAAAATACAACAGGCCAGTTTCGACTGATTTCTATTGGTTAAGACCATGGCAAGGAGTATAAAAAATACAGGGATGCTATTCATGCCTGTAACACATTTTTTTTCAATAGAAAATAAAACTAATCATCTCCTGACCCTCTTCTTAAATTAATAACTTTGAATCTCCAATATTCTGTAAATTTACACCGAAACCCCAAGGTCCTAAGATTTCGTCATGAATCCCCTTGTGGTAAAAGGTATCAGTCAAAGCCAGGGGAGTGACAGGGGAGAAGGGATCATAGAAACGGATAAAAAAGATAAAGGAGGATGGAAGAGAAGGGCGTAGGAGTGTATAAATAAGACAAGTGATAAAGACACGTCTTTGAGCACCCCGGACACACGCCAGACTAGGAAAGCATCCGTCCTTCATACGGCAGGCATAGAAGAACGGCGCTTTCTCGATTTATTATTTTTTCACCTTACTCCATAACGTTAGCATTAGCAAGGCATTAGTGTTATTCCTTAGCCACAGTGAGACTGACACGGTGCCGAGATAGATGATCCATCTAAATATGCATTTATCTTTTTCTTTACTAATTCGTGTGTAATTTCATGTCATGATTTGACCCCCTAAAGTTTGATGCAGTTCACTGTGGCTGTATGGTCATTGTTTAAAGTGCTTTTTTGTTTTCGTTTGCTGGCACTGTGAGACCGAATGGGCAGTGAGAGTTCCAGGTCAACTTTTACTGCCCAGTTCGAGTGTGCACATGCTAAGCTATCACATTGTTTAGGAAATCGCTTGTTATTGAGCACTGAAAACATCACAACATTGCATCTAGATTTCCCCTTGGCTGACAGTATATCTCTTCTTTTCTTCTATGGCCAAAATTACGTATGTAATGAATTTCATCACATTTATAGTTTCCTCATCTTTGTTTCTTCGTGCTCATTTCCATTAGCATGATTAGTGAAAACGAGGTTTCCTTAGATCCTTCAGGTCGCGTGAACATGAATATAGTGTTACTTCACATCCATTATAAGTCGCTCCTGTCCTCCATCCCCCACAGCTATATAACACAACCACCTAAGTCGCAGCAAGCTGATATGCTTTGATATCTTCAGAAAAAAAGCAATAACGATCGTATGCAAACCTAAAAAAAAAAACCCTAAAAAAAGACAACTTTTAAATTTCATTCAGAGATAGATCTAAGTGGGCGGACGTAATCACGCGGCCTTCTGGTGTGGGCTCTTGAAGCAGAAAATGAGGAAGAACGTGTACATGATGAACGCGAAGGTGATGGCTCCAGTGGCGTACATGAAGAGGTTCAACTCCGGGTGCTTGAATCTGTTCTTCTGCAGCCAATCCAGCACCTCGTCCTCCACCATTAGGTCTCCTGCGATGGGCGAGGCAGAAGGCGAGGTCATTTCACGGGAATAATAGTGATGATTAAGAGTGTTGGTAAAGATCGTGGTGGTGATAGTGATGGCGGTGATAATAAAAATGAGGGTGAATTTCATAATGATAATCATGACAATAGTAACATTGATGGTGCAGATAATCTCCATAATTACAGCAATGATATACACGATAACATAGAGAGTTTATCTATGATGATAAACATTGAAAATAACGATGATGCCAGTGAAGATGTTCATGATAGTGTAAGAATAATACTCCATGATGGTAACAACAGTGAAGATGCTGTGGATAATGTTAAAAAAATCATGATGGTCAGTAACGACAAGAATATACAGGCAACTCCTTGCTCTCTCCTTTACTTATTCTACTAATCCCATTATTCACCATTCATCACCATTTATATCCACCCACCTCTGTAGATGCTCGGGAACCTTCTTCTGAAGTAGACCAGGGCGGGGAGCTTCTGAATACCGTACTTCTTGGCGTAGCGCGTGTCCCTGATCTTGACGAAGGTGATGTCCAGGTCGTCGGTGTCGTCGTCGATCTTCTCCAACTCCTCGAGGACCTCTTCGCACTTGGGGTTGTCCTCGTCTGGCAGAGGAGAGCGTGGGGTGAGTCAGGTGGGGCTACGGCCGGGTCTCGG
>NC_061828.1:8675063-8680063 GCF_019202785.1 Penaeus chinensis | reverse complement strand
CGATGTCCAGGTGGGAAAAGAACAAGCAGATGAAAACAAAAAGATGTTTTCATGCGTTTTCGGAAAGACAGGATGAATCAAAATTAAAATAGGGAGCGGGTAATATTTTTTTTTTTCAAAAGTATGTGTTATGTTTCGATAAAGAACGAAAAAAAGAACGGGATGGTTGAACGTCAAAATGTGTTGCAGTTCGGTATAAAAAGGTGATGGGAACGACATAACAAAGTATGGCCTTGCTTTCTTTTCTTCTCTGGGGATCAGGTGTTGCTTAATTGAGGGGGTAAGGGGGGGGGGGTCATTCTTCTCAATCCACATTTTTGCTTCAGAAGCAACTTTTACCCGAAAATATAACAGCAACGTATGGATTAGTCGTTATTATAAAGTCAAGCATATTCGCATTGACTTCTTCGATATCATCATCCAATTTACGTGTTTCCTCATCAGAGAGCCATTCCAGCACATCTGTGCCCACTGAGACGATATCATCTGAAGAAAATAATGTAACGTATCAGTGAAGGATAAGATAGAAAAAAAAAAGAAAAATAGAAAACGGGGTTTGGGAGCTTAAGGGGGGACCAATAAAAAATGGAACCAAGGAAGGGGCCACACACTTGGCTTACTTATGAACAGGACAGCGAGAAAATTTTCTTCATTTATTACTGTATCCAACATATTGCTGTTAATTTCTTCGATCTCATCATCGAGCTCTCGATTTTCGTCGTCAGTAAACCAATAAAAGAGACCATCTTCGTCAAAGAGGTTATCTGGGGGAAACGGTCGTTAAGTTATTTGCATTCGTTACTTTGTCTCCAGGTCTTCTTCAGCGTCCAGGATTTAGCCTCATTATACTATTTATGTTGGCTGTTTTTCCGTTCGCAATAAATTTATATTCACTATAATTTAGTATTAATGGAAAAAAAAATTAACCATTGGGTGAACTGTGAAGTATTTTGAACACTGGGTACTGGCATGCTTATACATATGCGCATTTAGATATAAATGTGCTTAGGTGTAAGACAATGTTTATGAATCGTACTGAGGAGTAATTTGTGAAAAAAATGATAAGATAGAACAATGAAAAGAGAAAAGAGAAAAGAGCGAATGATTAAGTAGAGGTTATATTGATAAAGGATGTATAAATAAATCTATCAAAAAAATTTGGACTCAAGCCTACGAAAAAAAATCGATCCATCTCGTGCAGACATTTAATGCTCTCTTTTTTCAGACCAACTATATGCAATGCTCTAAAAGAAAAAAAATATATATATCAATTCTCTAGCTTCTTAACGCCATTCTACATTTACAAAAAAAAGAAAAAGAAAGAAAACAGAACTGTAATAAAAGATGAAGTCTTGTGTTCACTATTTTTCTGGGTATCGAAGGGTGTTGTGTGTTGTGAGGAACAGGATTTATGAGCCTCTGTTTACAGCCTCGGGGTTGCGTGGCTGGTGTTTTACACTGTGGATTACATCATGCCTTCTACGTGCTCTCGTTCTCCAAGTTTGTTTTTTAATCTCTGAGATGTATATATTTAATTAGGGAAACATTTTTTCAGAAAGGAATTTGGAAAGGGATTGCTTGAAGATTCATTTTTATGAAAATATATGTAAAAGGCAGTTAGGAAAATATGATTAAATAGTTTTGAAATTATTAATTACAGAAATTATATATTAAATATATATATATATTATATATACATGTATATATATATATATATATATATATATATATATACATATAATATATATATATATATATATATATATATATATATATATATATATATATATATATACATACACATTATATATATATATATATATATATATATATATATATATATATATGCATGTATGTATATACATATATACATATAATATATATATATATATATATGAATATATATATAATATATATATTATTTTTATTTTTTTAATATATATATATTTACACATCTATATATATTTTTTTTCTTTTTTCTTTTTTCTTTTTCTTTTTTTCTTTTTTTCTGTTTTTCTTTTTTCGTTTGGTTATTGCCAGAGATATAGATTTAATGTCTTCTGTAGCGAGGAACGTCTTCCAATTTATTTACTCCGCGAATTGAAACAATAGACAGTCATTACTATTTTGACAGTCCTGGGACGAGGATAGATATCTTGCTGACCAGATATTACTATTCGTCTGGTCAGAAATACCTAAAGCAGCTGAAAGAAAGATTAGGTTATGAATCTGAAATAAATTGCATATGAGACACGATAAGAACGAGTTGAAATAATTTTCTCTTCTCAATAAACCTAATCAATTTTCTTGACATTTTTAGATAGTCTATTCTGTCATAAAAAAAAAAAAAAACAGTGAGATTGAAAGGTCTTTGTTTACCTATTATCATAACCTGCAATTATTTATATTTATTTCAGACTAGTGTAGCATCAGCTAAACAACAAACACACACACACACTTCATCCCCGCAAAGAAAAACCTGCAGAAATATAACATGATTATCTGCCCCCTCTCTGCCCACTCTCATCCTTTCTTCCTTTCCTTCCTCTTTCCTCCTTTCCCTTCTCTTGGCCTTCCCTTCCTTTTCCTTCCCTTTATTTCCCCTTTTTACCTTCCCTTCCCTATCCCTTTTCTCTCCCACTCTCTTATCTTCTTATCCCTTCCCTTCCCTTCCCTTCACCCTATTCCTGCCTTCTCCTCAATCCCATTCCCTTCCTGTCCCTCCCCCCTCTGCTTTCCCTCCCCTTCCCCCTTCCCTTCCTGCCCCCCCTATGCTTTCCCTCCCCTTCCCTTCCTGTGCCTCCCCTTCTGCTGTCCCTCCCCTTCTGCTGTGCCTCCCCTTCTGCTGTCCCTCCCCTTCTGCTGTCCCTCCCCTTCCCTTCCTGTCCCTCCCCTTCTGCTGTCCCTCCCCTTCTGCTGTCCCTCCCCTTCCCTCTCCCTCCTCCCAGAGACAGAGTAACGTTCCACTGACCGTCAAAAATGAGCGGGTTGCCATTGCGGAAGTAAATGAGCGCGGGGAGCGTCTTGATGCCGTAGCGCTTAGCCAGCTGCGTGTCCTGGATCTTGACCATGTGGATGCCGTACACGTCGCACTCGTCGTCGATGTTCTCCAGCTCCGCCAGAACTGTGTCGCACGCGCGGCAGTTCGGCTTGTCTGGGGGAGGGAGGAAAAGGAGTTAGGGAAAAGAGGCAAGGAAAATTCAGGGGTCAGAGGTAAAGACCGGCTTGATAGATTTCCTTTTGTTAAACTACGAGGGACCAATTATACAAAATAGAATAATGTTTGATTAAGGTGCTTATGAGCAGATATCGGTTTCGTCGCCATGGAATTCAGACGCCAAGATGCGTTTGGGAGGAGCTACTTACAGAAGAAGACGGCGAGGTACTGAGTGTCTTCGAGCATGACCTCCAGCATATTTCTGTTGATAGTTTCAATCCTGTCCTCAGTCTTCTGAAGGACGAGCCACTGTAAGACGTCCTCCTCCGCCAACAGGTCACCTGCAACACATACTTCACCATGAACACAAACTAAAAATGCAATACCGTATGCAAAAAGTTGAAATGAAGCAGAATGAAAGAAGGTAAACCAATATGTTTCAATTTGCACTAAACTCTTCATCAGAGGGTGAAACGAAATGGATAATCCATGCACCCCACTAATTGCTACGGATGTAGAAAATGTATTTGTGACGAAAATATAATAGAAACCAGTCAAATACACCTCTTGCACTGCGAAGATATCCATTCTCATTCATACCCTTTCGAGGTAATTCGTGACTTAAAAATATCAAAATCCCCCCTCCCCCCCCCAAGACGCCCACCATGCACCAGGACTCAGACTTGCCTTCATAGACGGTGGGAATCTGGTGCTCGAAGTACAGCAGGGCCGGCATGCTCACCACGCCGTAGCGCTCGGCCACCTTGGCGTCCTGGGTCTTGACGAACTTGACGCCTATTCTGTCCGTGTCGTCATCGATGTTCTCCAGCTCCTCGAGAACCTTCATGCACGTGCTGCAGGCGTTGCTGTCTTCATTGTCTGCCGCGTGGGTGGGGGAAAAGCGAATTAATTTTCTCGTTTTAATGATGGTGTTATTAAGCGAGGAAAAGAAGACCTGCGCAACTGAGTGTGCGATGGGGTGGTGTGTGAATGTGCGTGTGCGACGGAGGCGCGTGTGGATGTGCGTGTACATTCTACTGTGCACAAGGACATCGGTTGCTGCTGAGGCGATGCAAGAGTGTGAACGACTCGAAAGCGGATGGCGTCTGTCTGCTCTCAGACATTGTCTAAAACTCGTCTCAAGATTAGCTCATTAGAAACATGAAAATGCATCATAAGAGTCAATCCTCTAAATGTTCTATATAAAAAAACAAGGTTCTCTTAAAACCTTTCCCGTAACCAGAAAACGTCTACATGTGACACAAAACATTCGTTTAGACAATGAACGGTTCACAAAGTACAAGACAGATAACAGACAACATGACATTTGCCAGATTTACTACGTGTTACGAATACTAAAAGATAGAACGGTGAACTGGATTGACATACAATAAACATTTCAAGACATGAATAGCACAACTGGTAGATTTACTGCATGTTACTAGAAGATTGTAAATTGAACTGGACTGATGTAACATTTCAAGACAAGACTGGCATGATAGAACTAGAATTGCTGACAGAAAAAGAAACAAGACTACACGAATTCCGAACTGTATTAATGAAAAAGTCTAGATCGAGTTAGAATTCTAAAATTGATCTCTAGTAGTAAATTTAGTGTTTTTAGTGCTACATACAGCTACTGTAGAACATAAGCAAACGAAGCTTTGTATATAATTGTTTAAAATAGCCATTAGGTTATTACAACAGGTAATTGCTTTCAGTTATGTCCTGAAATCACCGGTTCAAAAGCTTAAGCTTCTCATTGCGACTACTGTTCAGGAGATTCATAAGAAACAGAATTAATACGGAGGCCATTACCAACTCTACTGAATGAACAGACAAC
>NC_061828.1:8667563-8670063 GCF_019202785.1 Penaeus chinensis | reverse complement strand
ACGTAGCACCATATGTTCGTCCGTAGAAACAAAAACAGACAATGAGACGTAAAAAAAATCTAATATTTACTAAAACATTTTAAAAATGGTACTACATGAACGTTGCAAGTCAAAAGTTGAATCGTGCAGGAGAAAAAAAATATATGTATATAAACAATACAAAGGGGTAGCCATAACCATCATGACAGAAATCAGTTTCTCAACATTTCAGAAAGTAGAACCGTCCCGACCTCCCATGCGGCCAGGACTCAGCCATGACATCGCGAAATCGACGACGTCAGACAACACAGGAATGATGTCAGAAAATACCCTTAACGATTAGCATAAACGGACTGTGTGCCTGAGATGACACGCTGGCCGACATCAGTGCATTGAACGTATGAAAAGGGGAAAGCTCGGCATGCTACAAATACAAATAAGGCCACATTTCTCTCAAGCTGTACTCGGGAATATTCATACCAGCTTTTTTAGAATATAAAACCTAAAATACAAATTCATACAATCCATCATAAAAGTCAAAATAACGTTAGATTTTTAAAATATATCCCCTGTACAGACAGTGAGAAAAAACAGCCCTTTAATTTTTACTACAGGGCGGCGTTGCAAGCGATAGGTAACTGAACTGAGACCATCCACACGAGGGCGAGGGTCGAAGCCCTGGCCCATGATGCGACCTACCACCTGAGGGCAGACGAGGTCACGAAGGCGAAGGTAAGGCAGCGATTGGGAGAGAGAGAAAAAAGTGATATGACAGCATCAGTAACACAAAACAGTCTGTCACTGTAGACATGTCTGTGGTTTCACCTCAATACATATGATTGTATGTCCTAACGAAGTCCTCGTAAATGTTATCCCTTCACCAAAAGTAATTAGTCCTGTTGCTACGTCAATGAGAACGTCATTGAGACTACATGTTAAGTCACTATGTCCTTTTACCAAAGTATTCAGGCAAGATAGAATATGTGTTCATGTTCGAATAGACATGCTCTAAACGAGTGAAAATGGTGCAACTACTGTTATAACTAAAGTCATGTAGTCTTATTTGCTAAAATACTATTGATCAGTAATCAAGGAAGTAAGACGTTATTACATACAAAAAATCCTAATGCTCCAATAGCTATAATTCTCTATTTTAACTAAACTGAGTTTGTAAAATACTTGAACTCATCTAATTAAACGTATTGTACTAAATGAGGTCATTGTGTAACAGTAAGTAAAAGAAGAAGAAAACAAAACACAAATACTGAAGAAAGAGTAATTGGTGAATTTAAAAAGCTACAGATTATAAGCAATGAACGAGGTTTCTGTGATAATCTGCATGTCTAATTATGCAGAAAAATAGCAATTACAAATGATGAATGGCAAAAGCTTTGGAACTGCTTAATTTTCTTCTTTCTTCTTATCATTCCAATTATGCAAGGTGATGAAGAACTAATACTATTGCATTTATTGACGATGATGAACAGGAAGAAGTAGAAGAAGAAGACGAAGAAGAAGAAGAAAAAAAATAGTAGAAGAAGAAGAAAACTTTTGTAATTTCGCAAGCTGAAGAAAAGAGAAAAAAAACCTTAACTCCCGAAGAAGGCCCACGTACCGGCATAGATGATGGGTTCCTCAGCGCCAGCTCGGTAGAAGACGATGGCCGGCAGCGCGAAGACGCCGACCTCCTTGGCCAGCTGAGAGTCGTCGATCTTCACGAAGTCGATGCCGTTGGCGTCGGCCTCGTCGTCGATGTTCTCCAGCTCGGCGAGGACCTTCTGGCACTGTTTGCAGCCGTCTTCGGCGTCTGCGAGGAGGGGGGGGGGGGGGGTCAGAAGACGTCATGGGGGGTAATTATGTTCTTTTTGATTATCTTGTTACATTATTCTTACTTATTATGCATCGTTAGATTTCTTTTTGGCTAATATCTCTAGAAGAATGACTTTTTTTAGTTTAGGAAAGAAAATATGTAGTGCAAATGATTAGCGAAAGAGAGAAAATGAAAATTAATCAAGAAAGAGGAAAATACCACGAACACACAGGAAAACGAAACATATAGAAACTAACAAAACCTACAGAGAAAAACGAGGAGAAACACGATAAAAAAAAAAAAGACAGATGCAAAAAAAAAAAAAAAAAAAAAAAAAAATTACAGAAACACATAAAAGAAAGAGGAAAAAACGAAAAAAAAAAAACGGATCGTTGAAGAGCTAAGAAAAACAAGCGACCAACGAACTCACAGAAGAAGACCGCCAGATAGTCAGTGGTCTGCTTGATCCTCTCGAACATCTTCCTGTTGACCTTCTCAATGGCGTCGTTTAGCTCCATGTTCTCGGGAGCCGTGAGCCAGTCCAGCACGTCCTCGTCGTCGTACAGGTCACCTGCCGGAGGAGGTCGTGGGTCAGGTATTGCTGATGGTGGTGGCAGGGGGAGGGGAGGGGGGGGGGGAGGGCGTTTGCTATGGTTCTTAAATGATACCTTAACGTATGTGTATATATGTATGTATACACATATGCTAATA
>NC_061828.1:8657563-8662563 GCF_019202785.1 Penaeus chinensis | reverse complement strand
TCCTCTTCGTCATCATCCTCATCCTCATCTTTATCATCGTCCTCATCTTCATCATCGTCCTCATCCTCAGCTGCTTCCTCTTCGTCATCATCTCATCCATCTTCATCATCCGTCCTCATTCACTCGGCCTGCTTCTCTCTTCGTCATCATCTCTCTCTATCTTCATCCTCTATCCTCAGCTGCTTCCTCTTCGCCCCATCCTCACTCTCTTTCATCTTATTTCATTTCGTCCTCATCCTCAGCTGCTTCCTCTTCGTCATCATCCTCATCCTCATCTTCATCATCGTCCTCATCCTCAGCTGCTTCCTCTTCTTCGTCATTCATCTTCTCCTCATCCTTTCCTCTTCGTCATCATCTTCATCTCGTCCTCATCCTCATGTTCTCTCTCTTTCATCTCCTCTCCGCTGCTTCCTCTTCTCATATCTTCTCTTCGTCTATCCAGTGCTCCTCTTCTCTTTCATCATCTTCGTCCTCACCCTCAGCTGCTTCCTCTTCGTCATCATCTCTATCATGTCCTCATCCTCAGCTGCTTCCTCTTCGTCATCATCTCATCTTCATCTTCGTCTCATCCTCAGCTGCTTCCCCTTCGTACATCCTATCTTCATCTTCGTCCTCATCCTCAGCCTGCTTCCTCTTCGTCATCATCTTCATCTTCGTCCTCATCCTCAGCTGCTTCCTCTTCGTCATCATCCTCATCTCATCTTCGTCCTCATCCTCAGCCTGCTTCCTCTTCGTCATCATCTTCATCTTCGTCCTCATCCTCAGCTGCTTCCTCTTCGTCATCATCTTCATCTTCGTCCTCATCCTCAGCTGCTTCCTCTTCGTCCTCATCCTCATCTTCATCTTCGTCCTCATCCTCAGCTGCTTCCTCTTCGTCATCATCCTCATCTTCATCTTCGTCCTCATCCTCAGCTGCTTCCTCTTCGTCATCATCCTCATCTCATCTTCGTCCTCATCCTCAGCTGCTTCCTCTTCGTCCTCATCCTCATCTTCATCTTCGTCCTCCTCCTCAGCTGCTTCCTCTTCGTCATCATCTTCATCTTCGTCCTCATCCTCAGCCGCTTCCTCTTCGTCATCCTCATCTTCATCTTCGTCCTCATCCTCAGCCTGCTTCCTCTTCGTCATCATCTTCATCTTCGTCCTCATCCTCAGCTGCTTCCTCTTCGTCATCATCTTCATCATCGTCCTCATCCTCAGCTGCTTCCTCTTCGTCATCATCTTCATCTTCATCCTCATCCTCAGCTTCTTCCTCTTCGTCTCATCCTCATCTTCATCTTCGTCCTCATCCTCAGCTTCTTCCTCTTCGTCCACTCATCTTCATCTTCGTCCTCATCCTCAGCTGCTTCCTCTTCGTCCTCATCCTCATCTTCATCTTCGTCCTCATCCTCAGCTGCTTCCTCTTCGTCATCATCCTCATCTACTCTTCGTCCTCTCTCATCTTCATCTTCGTCCTCATCCTCAGTGCTTCCTCTTCGTCTCATCCTCATCTTCATCTTCGCCCTCATCCTCAGCTGCTTCTCTTCGTCCATCATCTCATGCTTCTCTCATCCTCATCTTCTCTTCATCTCATCTTCATCGTCCTCATCCTCAGCTGCTTCCTCTTCGTCATCATCCTCATCTTCGTCCTCATCCTCAGCTTCTTCCTCTTCCTCATCCTCATCTTCATCTTCTTCCTCATCCTCATCTTCATCTTCGTCCTCATCATCACCAGTTTCCTCTTCTTCATCTTCGTCTTCATCTTCATCCTCTTCATCCTCAGCAGCTTCCTCGTCTTCGTCCTCATCTTCACCAGCTTCCTCCTCCTCCTCATCATCAGCTTCCTCATCTTCATCCTCTTCTCCAGCAGCTTCTTCATCATCATCTTCATCATCCTCCTCATTGGCTTCCTCATCTTCGTCCTCATCCTCACCAGCTTCCTCATCCTCATCTTCATCTCCCACTTCCTCATCTCCATCCTCCTCCTCCTCATCATCATCATCATCGGCATCATCTTCATCATCTGCTTCTTCATCTTCATCCTCATCATCCCCAGCTTCCTCATCGTCGTCTTCGTCATCAGCACCATTATTGTTATCATCATCACCATCTTCCTCTTCCTCCTCCTCATTATCATCACCCTCCTCGTTTGCCTCGTCCTTATTGTCATCTTCATCATCATCAGCTTCATCCTCCTCATCATTATTAGCATCATCATCATCCTCACCTACATCATCATCCTCACCTTCATCCTCACCATCATCACCTTCCTTTACTTCTAGAAGCCTGCGGAAATTCATGCTAATGGCTGGACTCTCAACTGTTTCTGAAATCAGTCATGGCCTCTTGTTGAAATGCAATGGTTAAGGCCCTTTGCGTCACGATACAAGATGTCCTTCCGTGGTATAGGAAAGCGGAACGACCAGTTAGTGTCATTAGAAATTCTAAGGTAACTGTAGGCCTGGACTGAATAGGATTAGGGGTGATTGTGTGGACAAAGATTTCGCATCATATATTTAAGTTTGTGATTGTTCATAAAAAAAGGGCTGTCAGTGGTCCCTCGCCGCTTAACCCCGGACCCTTTGTGAGTCTATCAACTAACTTCAACATTTCAAAAGATCTGCATCGAAAGGTTGTTAAGAATAAACTTTGGAATTGTTTTTTTTTTTTAAAGGCCTGCTGGCTATTCTAATCAGGGGTCCATGGGAAAATTTATCTAAACAAATAGGGCCCTCGGTGGTGAACAAGTTGGAAGCCACTGATCTGTATGAAGAGGAATCTAGTAGAGTAACGTTAGGAGAAACAAATCTAACACGTCCATGGTAATGTACTGTCAAAATTAATTCTAAGACTTTAGTTCATAATGTAATTCATGACTAAAGGGCAACGGGGTGGCAATTAGTAACAAGTATTATTTATGCAGTGTAATATTCACTTAAAATCAATACTTTGGATACTAATCTTTATCTTTGTTATTGTCAATTTCCACTTTCTCTTATTTAGACAAAATGACACATTATTTAGAAAGCTAATACTATTCAAAAAAAATTATTCTAGTTAATAAAAATATCATGAATTTATTCAAAAGTTTTAGACGAACTATATATTCAAAGATTAGTTACGAACTTGACGTAGGACACCTTGTATCGTATATTTTTTCTCTTTTTTTTGTTTGTTTGTTTTACTAGTTCTTTTCTTGTTTAATTTGGGTTTGTCATGAGAAAAGGAAGACCTGGATTGCTATATTTTTTTTATCCTCGCTGATAATAAGAAAAACCCATATACAGTTATAAACAACAAGCTGCCGTTCTTTCTCTCTCAAATGAGCTGGCTATCTCATTATCCTCGGATATATGGGCATAATAAAGATATTTGGATACTGAATTCTACGGTGCAAAAAAATCGAGTTTGATAGTAATGATGATAATAACTATGATACTTAAAATAATAATGGTGATAATAATAATAATAATAATAATAATAATAATAATAATAATAATAATAATAATAATAATAATAATAATAATAATGATAATAATAATAATAATAATAATAATAATAATAATGATAGACGTAATAATAATGACAAAACAAATTAAAACAACTATAACAACTGATAGATAAACAATAATAAAAATAGAAAATAAATGAATAAATACATATATATTGAGTATGCATAATTCCAGGTCATCCTTGTAAAGGTTTTGGGGGAAAACAAACAAAGATGCTTACTTTTGTCTGCAATTAGCCAAGAAAAGATGCCCTTGTCGTCACCTGGGGATGCAACAGACGTGACCTAATGAGGGACACAGCTCGGGTCAGGTCAGGGGTCGTGTGACTCCCAACGCTTTGCTTTTGTTTTTTGTTTTTTGTTTTTTTTCCTTTTACACTGGAAGATATTGCCTTTAACTCTAAGCAGTCACAGTGTGCTTTGAGATTATTAGCTTTCACAAGTTTTGCATTACAGTGCCTGTTATGACAACCATTTTCCATGTCTACCAAAGCAAAGCATAAGCACTAAATGAAACTAAGATCTTGACAGAATTTATACCGGTTAATTAATTCATTTCAATCTAAGATAAATAGCAGCTTCCTTTCAGGCATAAACATATGTCCAATCACAAGCATGAGTAAAATGTTATTTATCCCATTTATAATTCAACCAATCACAAGATTCCAAAGAGATGTAGCTAATCACCGTGAATTATATGAACATCAATGGTCAGCCAATCAGAGCCGAGATCGTAAAGGTTTGGTCACGTGACACCTTAGTTCCGGACAGCTGATTGGCTCTATGTTGGACGCTGTCTAAGCCTCAGGACTGCTACATGCTTAAAACTAGATACTCTTTAAAGTCTACATTAGTCTACACTAAACATTACCAGTTTCAAAGTACTATGGTACTATTTATTAGTGATTTCCATGTGTAGATATTAAAGATGTTGCTAGTTATTATACCATACACGATTAGCGATAAACTTACAGAAATCACGTTCATTAGGATTCCCCTTGTCCATAGCATCTTTATTTAAGACACCATATCAAAAGATTATTACTGTTACTTTTTCTTAACTTCCTTGCTTAACTTCCTTGCTCATCGAATACTACTATAATGTTCTATATGCTAATTTCATTTTGCTTTATACATGATGTGTACTATTGTAATTTCGTTATTATTACGGAGTGGCACTACAATCGTTATTAAGGATAAGATAAAAGTAAGAACAATAATGGATCTCGATAATTCTTGATATATTCACAAATATCTATCTATTTATCTATCTATCTGTCTATATCTATATAGTTATATCTACACCTGAATCTATCTATCTATCTGTATATATCTATATAGTTATATCTACACCTGAATCAATCTATCTACCTATCTTTTTATCTATCTATCTATCTTTTTATCTATCTATCTATATTTCACATCTTAGTTCGTCGATCATTGTTCCTAGATCTCGTCTATACAAAATATCCCACTGACTAATCAATAACGTCGCGACCTCACGCCTTTCTTT
>NC_061828.1:8645063-8650063 GCF_019202785.1 Penaeus chinensis | reverse complement strand
GTCCTCGTCGTCTGCGGGTGGAAGAGGGGGGAGGGGGGAGATATTTAAAAAAGAGGTGGTTAAATAGGAGGGGGGGGGGGGTAGAGGAATTGATCATTTGATAGACATTGTGATATATTATGTGGATAGATTGTAATGAGAGTCTGTATAACTGATAGATAAAGAGGGAGATTCATTGAAAAAAGATAACCGGATAGACAGATATTATATATAGACAGACTAACAGAAAAAGAAAATACAAATATATATCCACAAACAATCCCCCCCGCCCTCCGAAAGACACAAAAGACACACCAAGGAAAAAAAATAATAACAATAATAATTAAACCAAAATAATAATAAAAGAAAAAACAGCATCGGACTTACAGGAAAGGAAAATAAACACCAAGGGGAAAAAAACAATAACAATAATAATTAAACCAAAATGATCAAAAAAAACAAACAAAAAAAAAAAAACAGCATCGGACTCACAGAAAAGGACAGCCAGATGATCAGACTCCCGGATCAGCTTGTCCAGCATCTCGTCCGTTACGTCCTCGATCTCGTCCGAGTGCAATTGCTCGATCAACCACGCCAGCACCTCCTCCTCGTTGTGCAAGTCCCCGTCGTACAGCGAAGGGATCTGGGTCGCGAAAAAAAAAAAAGGTTTGGTTAGGAAGAGCGAGGTCAGGGGTCGGGTTTGGGTGTGGTTATGATAAGGTAGGTCAAGGGTCGGGTTTGGGTGTGGTTATGATAAGGGAGGTCAAAGGGTCGGGTTTGGGTACGTTTATGTTAAGAGAGGTCTTGGATATAATAAGGGAGGTCAAAGGTCGGGCTTTGGTATGGTTATGAAATAGAGATCAAAGGTCGGATTTTGGTATGGTTGTGGAGATCAGGTTATGTATAGTCATAAAACGGCCAAAGGTTTAGGAATGGTTATGTCTGTGTAGATGTACATATGATTTGATTAGAGAGATAGATCATATTTGTTGACTGAGAGAACCGAGGCCGTTGATCCTATATAGTATGTTAGAGAGGGCCTTGATACATGATAAGTTCTTAGAAAAAAATAAAACATAACACACTAATGGAACATATTTAGTGTATAATATTAAAGGATGTCCACGAACACCAAAAAACAATGAACAAAAATGAAATAACCCTAACACTAAATCTTCCCACAGTAGGAAAAAAAAAAAAAAAACATTAATCTCTTGCAAAATAAGATAACAGTAACTTCCGCACCTCATGCTCGAAGTAGACGAGGGCGGGCGTGTCCTCGATGCCGTAGTCCTTGGCAGCCACTTCGTCGGCGATCTTGACAATGTGGATTCCTTGGGCGTCCAGTTCGTCGTCGATGTTCTCCAGTTCCTGCAGGATCACTGTGTCGTCGGATTCGTCGCGGTCGTCTGCAGGAACAAGTTGCAGTGGGTGGTTGTAGTTAACGCAGTTCGTAGATGGCAAATATAACACTTCAGAGTAAAGATTTCACTTCCCTATAGACTTTCTTAAAAAGATATTGAAATGTTTGTCATATGAAACGCAAGAGCATTTAGATCAAAACAGTAATGGAAAAAAATATCCCACTCGATGACGTAACGAGGAGAATTATAACATGTTTACTTAATAGTTAGTGTTAAACAGTTAAAAACTGCCTCATACACGCACTAGTAAACTACAAAAGTTTACAAATCAGTCCCAGCGAGGCGCAAGAAAGCAGCATCACAGACTTTCTCTCTTTCAAATCTATGCTTGCTTATCCCATTTTTCCACCCCCTTGCTGCTCCTTCCCTCCCTCCTCCCCAAATCCTGGCTACGTTGGTCCCCCCTTCAAACACAAACCCATTTTCTTTTCCCAAACTCACAGAAAATGACGGCGAGATGGTCCATGGAGTCGATCAGCGTGTTGAGGAGACCCGCTGTCACGTCATTGATAAAGTCATCGTCATCTCCTGTGCTTTTGTTCTCCACCAACCACTCGAGAACCTTATCTTCGTTCATCAAGTCACCTGGAGAGAAGAGGAAGAGAGGGAGAGAAGAAAAAAAAAGTCTGTTATTCGCCAGAATGGGCGGTATAAATGAACAATACCAAACGAAAAGGGAATAGACAGAATAAGAGAGATGATTAACTTTTGGCACCGTTCAACGCAAGAAAAAAAAAATGGAACTGTTATTCTGTTATATGAATCTAATAAGAATATGATACAAGGCGGTAAATAATAAGAAAAATAATTGATAAAGGAGTGATTACGAAGGACAGTAACTTTACTTTGCGTCTACCTTCTAAAATCTAATTATGGTTGACGGTCATTTTTAATATTTTATAAATATGTATAGAGAAGCCTATGTGTGTGTGTGTGTGTGTGTGTGTGTGTGTGTGTGTGTGTGTGTGTGTGTGTGTGTGTGTGTGTGTGTGTGTGTGTGCGTGTGTGCGTGTGTGCGTGCGTGCGGGCGTGTGTGCGTGTGTGCGTGTGTGCGTGTGTGCGTGTGTGTGTGTGTGTGTGTGTGTGTGTGTGTGTGTGTGTGTGTGTGTGTGTGTGTGTGCACATAGATTTGTGTTATGTGTATATATATACCTATATATATTTATATATATATACACACATATGTATATGGTTGTATGCATGTATATATGCACACACACACACACACATGTTAAACGTATCTGTAAATATATATTATGAAAGGTCTCTTATCATGTAAAGTATATTCATGCTTTACCATGCACAGAAGTAAATAACAAAGGAAAATAGGACACTTATATCACGGATAGCTGAAAATAAAAGAAAAAGTCAGACGGGAGAGAGAAAAAAAGGCAGAACTGAAAAAGAAAAAGTAAAATGCGCAGGATGATAACAAATAAATTTTCCTTTTTTTAATTTTCCGTATTTTTTTCGAATAAGATCATCCATTGTCATTTTGAAAGTCGCATTCATCGCAAAGCGAAATGATGATGATCTCGAAAGAGGGGAAGAGAGGGAGATGATGAATAGAGATATAGTTGTGAGAAAGGCTTACAGAAAGAAATATAGATAAATATATACATCGTCTAATTATATATACGGTATATGCACGTCAACGTGTGTGTGTGTGTGTGTGTGTGTGTGTGTGAGAGAGAGAGAGAGAGAGAGAGAGAGAGAGAGAGAGAGAGAGAGAGAGAGAGAGAGAGAGAGAGAGAGAGAGAGCGAGAGCGAGAGAGAGATAAGTAGAAATAGAGAGAAAGAGAAAGAAAGAAAGCGCGCGAGAGAGAAATAGAAATGGAGAGAAAGTGGAAGAAAGAAAGATCGAGAGAGAGAACAGAAAGATTATACAGAAAAAAAGGAAAGTCATACAAGCAGTCACCCTCTTTCCGAAACCCGACGGAGACCGACCGACGGACCGCCAGACCTCCGAAGAGGAAAATAAAGAAAGAAAAAAAGTCGTTCAGAAAAGGCCCGAAAAGGAGAAAAACGAAACCAGCCTCCCTACCAGGGGCCCCACACCCGAGGGCCCCCAGACGAACGAGAGACACCTGAGCACATACCCTTTTCACACTCGAATTTATACGGAACCCTGGGGTAGCAGGGGATCTTCGTACCTGGAAAGGGGACAGAACCAGGGAGGACAATGTTAGCAGGGGTGTGCACATATCCTTAGGGCTAGGTAGGATCTTTTTTGTCCTGGGTTTATGTGATTAATTTGGAGAACATAAAAGGTTAAATAAATGAAAAAAATGTATATATATACATATATACAAATATATGCATAAATAGACATACACACACACACATATATATAATTATATATATATATATATATATATATATATATATATATATATCCATTCATCCACACGGACAGGTACAGTACTTTCTAAAACGAAAAAATGAACATAAATGTACACACACATACACACACAAATATATATATATATATATATATATATATATATATACATATATATGTATGTCTGTGTGTGTGTGAGTGTGTATACATACATACACACACACACACACACACACACACACACACACACACACACACATATATAATATATATATATATATATATATATATATATGTATATATGCATATATACATACATATAAATGCATATAACTATATATATGTGTGTGTGTGTTTGTATGTGTGTGTGTCTGTATTAATATATATATGTATGTATGCATATATATATATACATATATATATATATATATATATATATATATACATACATATATATATATATATATATATATATATTATCAGATTGCCAAACATTCATATCAAACAGGAGCTTATATTATTATGTTGCTAGCAGATTGTACAGATTGTCTATATACTGAAGCATTTTTATAACACATGAGTTATTTTGGTATTTGCATATCAGGCGCCCCTCCCTTTCCCCTTTTCCCATCTCCCCTACCCCGTTTACTTTTATCTCCCTCTACATGCCTCCTCCCACCTCTCTCTTTATCTCCCATCTCCCTCTTCAGTTATGTTCAAAGAGCCAGAGAGTTGTTTTTATCATATACTCACAAACACACCTACATACGCATGCAGACACATACACACACACACGCACGCACATTTAGACGTACCTTAAGTACAGACTCCAGTACAACGAATTTTCTTATTTGTGATGATAATCATTCGAATTGCCTGTTTAGCATAGCTCAGCTTCTCTTGCCACCCTCTACTCTGATGCCCTCCCCTCTCCCCCCCCCTCTCACCCCTAACCATTCACCTGTCGCTCACCGAATGTGTGACGTCATCTTATTTATCTTTATGAGTGACAGGAGGACTACCATGAGCCAAATTTTAGCCCTCCCTCCTCCTCCTTCTCCCCCTCCTCTCCTCCTCTTCGTTCTCCCCTTTCTCTCCTTCCCCATCCCTCTCCTTCACTACTCCCTCTTCCTCCTCCTCTCCTCCTCTTCGTTCTCCCCTTTCTCTCCTTCCCCATCCCTCTCCTTCACTGCTCCCTCTTCCTCCTCCTTCTCCCCTTCTCCTCCTCCATTCCCCGTCTTCCTCCTCCTCTGACC
>NC_061828.1:8632563-8635063 GCF_019202785.1 Penaeus chinensis | reverse complement strand
AGAATTCTGTGGCGATCTTTTGGATTCAAAACTAGAACGAAAATAAAATAAAATAAAATGCAAAAACAGGGCCTAAGAAAAAGTGGGGAGTAGAAATATGAAAAAGAAAAAAAAGAACAGAAATACTTCGACTCGTGTGAACACTGTCGAAGATTTAATTTCTGTAGAAAAAGAAAATGAAAATAAGAAGAAAAAGGGAAATAAAAAGCATGTTTTACAGTGCGCATTAAAATAAAGCTTTTTTTTTTCTCTTCTTTTAAAAGGAGGGAAGGAAAGCTGGGAGATGGAAAATCTGCGTGGTTCCTGGGGAGAAAAAAAAAAAAAAAAAACACACCGAAAAAAGCGGAAGAAAAATAATATCAAAATAATAATAAACTTACAGAAGAGAACAGCGACGAACTCCTGCTCCTCGACGATTTTGTCAAGGATCTTGGCGTTGACTTCCTCGATCTGGTCCGGAAGTTCCATGGCCTCGAGGCTCGTCAGGAACTCCAGGACTCCAGCCTCGTCCATTAAGTCACCTGAGTTGGAGTGGGAGAGAGATTGTAAATGGAGAGAGGAAGAGAGAGAGAGAGAGAGAGAGAGAGAGAGAGAGAGAGTTGAGGGAGGGGGAGAGTTGAGGGTAGAGGGAGGGGAGGAGGGTGGAGGAGGGAGAAAGGGAGGGAGGGAGGGAGGGAGAGAGAGAGAGAAAGAGAGAGAGAGAGAGAGAGAGAGAGAGAGAGAGAAAGAGAGAGAGAGAGAGAGAGAGAGAGAGAGAGAGAGAGAGAGAGAGAGAGAGAGAGAGAGAGAGAGAGTTGAGGGAGGGGGAGAGTTGAGGGTAGAGGGAGGGGGAGGGAGTGGAGGAGGGAGAAAGGGAGGGAGGGAGGGAGGGAGAGAGAGAGAGAAAGAGAGAGAGAGAGAGAGAGAGAGAGAGAGAGAGAGAAAGAGAGAGAGAGAGAGAGAGAGAGAGAGAGAGAGAGAGAGAGAGAGAGAGAGAGAGAGAGAGAGTGAGTGAGTGAGTGAGTGAGTAACAAGCAGACAAACAGACAGATTTTCTTTTTTTTAAGAAAAGAAGACATTAATTGCATTCATACCAACATATAAAATATATAACAAATATCATTAACAAAGCATAAAATTATATATTCACGTTTTCTCATTTACAAGGAGCTTGTCGTTTTAAGTGATGTGATTGTCTGTATTGTCTTCACTGTTAGTCATTTCAAACATTTACATTCATCAATGTGAAGCTATATCTATTAATATTCCTGTTAAACTGATTATCTAAATTCTTAACAGAATGCCAATGTCTGCGGCAGTAACAATCAGTCCACGAGATTTTCTCTATCCATACATATTTTATACCTGTTTAACTGTATGTATATCTGTCTACATGCCTACCTACGCACATATACAACTATTTATTTACTCACTTATATATATATATACACAACGGGTTCGGATATACTGACTTAATTTTCAAGATTTAATTTTAAGCACGAAAACGTACAGTTCATTAAATTTGACATATTGTGTAAAATTCCTTAGACGTCAAGTAAAAATATGTCTCAGAAAAGGATGAACAACATTATCAAAACTATTAAAATGTGTTAAAAAAAAAAAAAAAAAAAAAAAAAACGGCCAAAAAAATATGCTAGTCACGCTATGCCTAAGTTGCCCTTGACACGGCGAATTCTAGTCATCCCTTAGCCAAGTACTGGAGGGGATGGAGGGGGGGGGGTCAGAATTGTCACACTACGTCAGGGGGAAAGTGAAGGGGAGGGAGGGGGGGAGGGGGAAACCATACCATACTTGGAGGTACGGGAAAGAAGAGGGAGAACGAGAGGAGATTGGGTAGTAGGCACACTATGCCAGGGGAAGAGGTGGTGGGGGGTGGGGGGCGAGTGGCACCAAGACAGGGGGTCTGGCCACACCATGCCAAGGGTCGAGGAGCTAACATGCCAGGGGAGGCAGACCATTATGGGTGGAGGTAGAGAGGGAGGGGGGGGGGGGGGATAAAAGTAGGATGGGGAGGAGGCCGGTGTCAGGGAAATAATTTTAACATCGAGTGGACTGAAGGTGCGTGCGTACGTCTCTCAAAAGTGGCGTGCATCTGTCTGAGGGGAAATTATCTCAAGAGCTTCCCGCCAGTGAGCCTTTAGGCGCACGTCTGTTGGCGCTCTCCCTGCCAACGCAATCAGCATATTCGATACGTACATGAAGTAGTGAAAAATACAATACAATATTTTTCTCTCATATTTTCCAGCCTCTTGCACTTGATCCTAGACAATGACCCGAGTCTCTTCGCTTTTGTCCTGTCATCGAAGGAGAACGGAACTAAAAAAAACACTAAGGGAGAAATTCCGACCCGCTCGCCACTCGCGTTCTTCAAGTTAATAGAATCCTTGGGCCTGAAGCAAGTGGATTCTCGAAATCGTGTTTGTGTGTGTTGTGTGAAATATTGGTGCCGCGGTTGATTTTTTTGTATTAAGTTTTTTATGATCTTGTTCACTGTCTATTG
>NC_061828.1:8617563-8622563 GCF_019202785.1 Penaeus chinensis | reverse complement strand
AAGAGCGGAATCACAAACAATAGAAATGCACCAGTTGTAATGAGACATCAATCAAGGAAAAAAAATCGTTTGTCGAGACATTTATTTTTCTCTCTTCAACGAATAATTGTTGCCAAACGTTTGGCAACATCTGGTTAGGTTGCCAAATACTTCAAAGATCATCGAGATTAGGCTCGAGCAAACTTTCCTGTTGTTTTAGTGGCTATCATCACCAACCCTACCTCGTTAGGATGGAAATAGATGTGAAATATATCAATAGATTCGATATATTGACTTAATTTTAGTAGGCCGTGTTTGTTTTTTGTTGTTGTTGTTGTTTTTTTTTAGTAAGATATAACACGCATGCATACATTTTTCTTGTCACATTTAATTATAATAACTATTAACTGTTGCAATCTTAGTGATGATGGTGTTGTAGATGATAACAACAACAATGATAATGCTAGGATAATGTTAGAGTACTAGCAATACGTTAACTTCCTTGAGAAACAGTAGTTATGTGTTTCCAAGCTTATATACTATAAGCACCAGAAAATATGCTAAGGCCTGTGATACGTCACGAAACCGCTTTTTTTTTATTAAGCAATGTTAAATCCTCACATCAAGTTTTCTTCATCTTATTCTTACGGTCTTCGCCTTTATCTCCCGCTATTCAGTTTGGACGGAGTATTAGCCTTACAGCCCCTTCGCTATGTAGCATATCGAGTGCCAAACTAAGCGCTTCGTTACCATGAGTTCCTCTTTTATATTACAGTACATAGTGCAATAGCCTGTCTGTACCAGTATGATGGTGAATGACAAAAAACTCGAGGTATAAATTTCAGAGAGTACTATACAAACATCTTAATTGAAAGACGTATTTACAGTTTTGAAAACCTTACATGAGGCGCATCAAGAAACCCGTCCCTTTTACCTCTCAGAGCACTTGGCGTAATGCAGCAAATATTCCGTACCTCTCTATGCGCTCATTATTGCGGCTGCCAAACCAAGATCATCGTCTCTGGCATGTCTTTCGAGTCCTCCTGTACCTCGTCATGTACACTGACCTACCACAAACTCATGAAACCGAGGGCGAACGCACCACCAAAATATACCGCAACCAGGAAATGATCTCCATCTTTTGCACGGGCACTTCGTTGGGTGTTCGTCTTCGTCTCAGTTGCCTGGGCTTGACACTTCGCAGGAGGCATTGTGATATAAGAGGCAGGTGGGAAGGAGGAAAAGAATGAAGGAGAGATAGGACGTGAAGGTATATAAAGGGAGGGAAGATGGGTAAGAGGAAGGGGACAATGCCAAAGTTCGAGGTAAACGAGTCGGTTCTGAGAACTCTGGTTTGGGTTTCTGCTTTTGGAAACGGGGATGTTTATGCTTCTTTATAGTCACTGCATGCTAGTTTATGGTTATATGTGGACGCTATTCAAAAAAATATCTTCTATGCAGTCTTAAAATTCTCCATTTGTTCAGCTACCAATTTCCTCCCGTTTCTTATGGTCATCTTTCTTTATGTATTCCAAGTCTCACTCGTCGGACTGGGGTCTTTGCATGCCTTGTAAGCGACTTCCAATATAACTCTCCATATAAAAAAAAACGCATCTATTTACTTAACTAATACAAATGAATAAATATAAGATAGGTTATACAGAGATGTGGAATAACATGTAGAGAAAGACAGAGTACAGAAGGGGACAGAAACAGTGAAATATGTAACTATAAAATCTTTTATCTCCGCGTCTCTCTCTCTCTCTCTCTCTCTCTCTCTCTCTCTCTATCTCTATCTCTCTTCTCTCTTATCTCTTCCCTATTCCCTCTTCCTCTTCTCTCTCTCTCTCTCTCTCTCTCTCTCTCTCTCTCTCTCTCTCTCTCTCTCTCTCTCTCTCTCTATCTCTCTCTCTCTATCTCTATCTCTCTATCTCTCTATTTCTCTATCTCTCTCTTCCCTCTTCCTCTTCTCTCTCTCTCTCTCTCTTCCTCTCCTCTCTCTCTTCCCTCTTCCTCTTCTCTCTCTCTCTCTCTCTTCCTCTCCTCTCTCTCTTCCCTCTTCCTCTTCTCTCTCTCTCTCTCTTCTCTCTCTCTCTCTCTTCTCTCTCTCCAGGAAAAAGTTAGCGGTATAAGATATTTACATGAATACGCAGAAGTTCACGAGCTAAATATAGAGCCTTTGAAGCAAGACCATTCATCCTAAAGGTTATCAAAGGGGGTGGGGGCTTGGGGAGAAGGGGGGGGGGGGCGGAGAGTGGGAGTTAAAGAGGAAGAAAGTATGAAAGAGAGCACGTAGAATAGAGGTATAGAAGAAAGAGGAAGGAATGACAGGATACGATGAGTGAGGAATTACCGAACTACACCGTATATATATATATATATATATATAAATATAAAGAGAGAGAGAGCGTGTGTATATATATATATATATATATATATATATATATATATATATAACGAGAGAGAGAAAGTATAAATACACACACACACACACACACACACATATATATATATATATATATATATATATATATATATATGTGTGTGTGTGTGTGTGTGTGTGTGTGTGTGTTTGTATACGTATGCGTATATATAGACATTTATATACATATATAGATATATATATATATACGCATATAAATGTGTGTGTGTGTGTGTGTGTGTGTGTGTGTGTGTGTGTGTCTGTGTGTATGCGTGTAGGTATATTGTACTCTATCATGTCCCTCCTTCCTCATTTCCCCCTCTTTTCCTTCTACTTTCTTCTTACTACTTCTACACTTTCACTCCCCCCTTTATCTTCTATTTATATCCCCTCCTCTAACTTCCCCTTCACTCTTCTCTTCCTCTTCCTCCCTTTAGTCTGTCTTCCTTTCGCTGCCAATTTTCCCCTCCTCCTCTCATTTCTCTTCTTATCCATCATCCCCTTTCCATTTCCCTCTTTCACTCCCCTTCCATCCTTTCTTCTCTTTCACCTCTCCCTCTCGTTCCTCCTTCTCCACTCTCCCTTTCCTGTCTTTTCCTCCTCTCCTCCATCTCTCTCTTTCTCCTCATATTCCGTCTTTCTCTCACCCTTATCATCAGCCGTCACCTCTCTTCTCCTCCAATTTTCTCGCGATTTTTTACTCTCTATGCCTTGGTTTCCTTCCTCACTCTTCCACTCATTTGTCATTTTCCTTATGCACTCCTTCGTTCTCGTTTCAATCTCTTTTTTTTTCTCTCCATTCTGATATTATAGTCCGTGTTACTTGTACCTCCTTCCCCTCCCCCTTCCCCCCATTCATTTCCTAATTTCGTGTTCATTTGGCCTCCCCTTCTCTTCTATCTTCCCATTTTTCTTTCATCTTTTCTCATTTATACTTCTTTTTTTTTTTTCCCGGTGTGTTCATCTCCCCTCCTTTTCTGTCCCTGTCTCACCCTTGCTCCTTTTGATAATGGCAAGGTTGAATGGTCTTGTTTCAAAGAATCTTTTTTCAACCTGTAGACTTTCGTATGTTGATTTATGTGTATATCTCTTCTTCGTCATATGTTTATCAAATATCATTATCCCCACTATTTTTGTCGTTAGTTATAGTATAAGTATTTCGCAATATTAATCTTAATGACTATTGTTTTTATCACCATAATAAGTAGAATAAGTTTTCTTATTATCATAATAAGTAGACTGTTATTATCACCATGATAAGTAGAACTGATAGCACTATTATCATTGTTCGTAATGCATCTTTCAATAAATGTTTCCAGGTGTAGCGGTAACTGGTTTTCCTTTTGATGTTCCTTTCAAAGGAAGCTGGTTCAACCTTGAAAGGGCACTGTTAATACCTTTAATTCAATTCAGTTATAATCGGCATTACTGCTGCATAACTTCGAACTGTCATCCATAAACCAGTCATTCTTCTTAGCCGGCCAAATTGAGCACGCTTTTGGCACCTCAACTGATTTCGTGACGTCATAGCCGTTTCCGCGTGAGGTCACGTTGGTATGACGTCATAGGCAATTGCTCCATACATACTTCATGCTAAATCGACCATCATTTTTTTCTTCAAATATCGTAAGACACGAGACTTCATCACATAATCATATTAATAAAAATGTTGATATTCATGATTGAATCTATAAAGGTTACGTACCCAAAATGTTGATATCCATGATTAAATTTACATAGGTTACATACCCAAACTTTTTAAAAATATATATATCAAAACCGTTAATAAAGAGAATTGGCTTTTTTGAAATCCAGATCAAATCCCGCAACGCGTAGGACTTGCCTTATATCCGGATTGTGTTTCGGAGGTCCCGCCCACTTTTTTTACTCGTATTTTTAACATACAGCGAGATTATTGAGTACCTTGCGATATCACTGCATTGTGAAATCTCTAACAAATGACTAATAGCTGTTCATTTATCTATTCAGGTGCAATGCCATCATGTTCATATTTTATTTTATTAACTCTATTTATAACTGGCATTATCAACTTATCGTTATTACAAATATAAATATCCTCGTTAACATTTTGATCATCGTCATCACCTATTTCTTTTACTTTTATTGCATTTTCTATGTGTGTAGGGGGAGGAGGGGGTGCATGCAAAGCTAAAAAGGAAAAAGAAAACAGTCAAGTTTGGCGCCAAATCAATATAGTTTATATCAAAAATCGTTAATGAAATTCGAGGCTGCATACTTTCCATACTATAAAATGGCTTCCAAATGTCGAATGACTGACCATCCTTCGCACTTTTTTTAATCTGTTACACTAACGTCACGTGTGCGTTTGCGTGACGACAGGGGGCGTCTTTACTGAAAGCCAAGAAACTCGTTAGATATATCATATAGCTCGTAAAGGCGACTTAACCTCCTGTTTCTTTTTAGCTGAGCATGTTGGAAGCTAGAACTGATGACCAGCCATTAATATAGTTGTACTATATAAATTAGTTTAAATCGGTGTGTGTAGCAATAGATAGATAAATAGATTTTACAAATATATGCACGATGTGTGTGCCTGTGAATGTGTGTATATATACAT
>NC_061828.1:8587563-8590063 GCF_019202785.1 Penaeus chinensis | reverse complement strand
TTCATAGTTTTGACATCACTTTGTTTTGGGAGAAGTATATTATGGAAACTCAAAAGGAATATAGGTCCACTACTGTTACTAACATATCAATCACTCCTATTAACCCACTGACCCAATTGTCTCACTATGTGTGAGGGGGGGAGATGGACAAAGTAATAAAGCTGTCCGTCTTTTGGTCACTATTTTCATCTCTGATACTGAAAGACTGCCATTTCACACCAGCATCCATGGACACTCTACATTATGGCTAGGGGTACTTGCAGTCTATGGGAATGAATAATGCAAGCAACCTTAAATCACAAAAATTAAAGTTACTGATTAGATTTCAACTTATTGGCAAGCATTACAGGCCTCACCGGCAAACCAGCTGACTATGCGGCCTGACTGGACAGAATGCTTTGTCACTGGCTCTTGGGGTGTCAATTCATCAGCCACACTCAGCAGATCAACACTGTGAATAAATGAATATTTCTCAATCTGCAAATTATCAAGAAAATATCTTATGAATGGCTTCATTCTTTGTTTTTATACAAAAAGCCACACACTAACACATACATACAAATACATACATGCATTCAGTCATCTATAAAATGGTCAATGGCAATAAATACTGAAATTCCTCTGATATTCAAATGTGTTAGTGTATCAATGAGTTAATATTTTAATGCAGGTAAAGCCACCAAATAATATGTCATTGAAAATATGACACAATATGATTTTATACATATAAAGTATTGGCAAAAAACCTTGAGACCTGGCTAATTCCCTGCAACAAATTGTAATTGCTGCTATGTAAAACAAACTTAGAAGTATTGTTTTATTATTTTCAATATTTAATAATGAGTCCACTGGCTTTAATGACCTTTTGGACCCTTGTAGGCATGCTTCTAGCAAGATTTTTTAAATACTCAGGGTCCATTGCAAGCCACAGTCACAGCAGAGCTTCCATCAGGCACGGGACCAATGATGTGTCCTTATCTTCATGATCATGCTTCCTCTTTGCCCAGCCATTTTCTTTTGGATTGAGGTCAGGCAAGTTACCTGACCAGTCCAGTAGTGATATTCCATGGTCAGTAAGCCACATCATGGTGGTCTTCTTTGACTTGTGACAGGAAGCAGAGTCTTGTATGAAAAAAATGCTCTCGTGGATCTCATAATGTGGAAGCAATTTCTCTTCTAGCACATGATGTAGCAGTCTGAGTTCATGGTAGTGTTGCATGGTAGGATATACAGTTCCCAACAGTGCTTTACATCACTGAAGGAGACCCAGACCATGACTGAATCAAGGTGTTTAACCGTCTTTAAGGTGTAATGGGCATAGCACATGACAGCATCTGGTGGCTGTCTCACCTTACCCTGCTTGCTTCTGATACATCTGAATGTAGATTCATCACTAAACATGACAGGTGTCCAGTCTTTATAATTATGGGCAAAGTCTAGCCATTTGCACTGCATTTGTTTGTGGCATATGGTCCAAGGAGATACTTTTGAGAAGAACAGGGTGGTTTGGTTTGATCTATGTGGATGTTAATGTGGGGTGCTTCATCACCTCTCTCTTAATTAGCTGATAAGTATGTGAAGATGTTTCCTAGGGCAACCTGGGATGTGTTTGTGTGGGCATGACATCAGTAGACTGGCTGCAAGCAGCAGCCAACAGATGGAAAATGGTTGTCTTAGGGTGCCCAACTAGGTGCAGATTTCTTGACTGACACATTCTGTTCCATCAGTGTGAGAATGGGAACCTTCTCCTTTTTCCTCATGTAACTATGGGGTATTCTGGTTATTTCTGTGACAACTGTTGCTGTTTGCCAGAAATTAAGTAAGTGGGGGTAGAGAGTGGGCAGTTACCACAGCCTCTGAGCATCAGTGAGGGAATGGTGCTGTGCTATCTGGGTGTCCCTGCCAAGTGTTAGGCTTACCGCTACCCTGCCCAACACACGATATGACTGCGCGACGATTGCATATGCACACATCAACAACTTATATGGAGACATTATTTATGAGGCTTAATTGGGATGAGTTCTCAAGGATTTTTACTAATCCTGTGAGTGTGTGCATGTTTGTACATGCACATGCAGCTTGCACATGCACAAACACACACAAATATATACCAGCTGATTTTTCTCATAACAGTAATTTTTTTCAGATGATAATGATACATTCTAAGATCATCTAACTAGAAATATTACAAGCACATTAGAAACAAATCCTGTGACATGAATCTTGCAAGAGAGAGAAAGGTGCTTACCTACATTCCTCCAACAATTTCTGATTGTTGACATTAGTAGCAATGCCACCAGGACCTGGTTTCTGTTCTGGCAAGTTCAAGAAATCTAATACAGCATTTTCATTACCAACCTGTAAATAAAAGTATGTTATTTAATATTCTGCATATAAAAATGAAATAAATAAATGATTGCTTTCCTTTCCATCCTAAATTTCATGGGCCTTTTCCTCTTCAAAATAAAAATATATTTAGACTACTTGTTTTAAGTCTAAT
>NC_061828.1:8567563-8585063 GCF_019202785.1 Penaeus chinensis | reverse complement strand
CATATTCAAGTATTATCGATATCAGCTCCACAAAGATTAAGATTAAATAAACCATTTTCAAAGGCTGTTCCAATTACATCAAATGAAATGAGTTTTAGATATACAAGGGAGCGTAATTTGAATTTCGGCTATCGACTCGTAACATTGAAAACATCTTTATTTTATAGATATCCTCACAGAATTGTAACGATAGTAAATCACTTTCCCGTTATAACACACTGTAATCAAAATATAGACGGAATGTTCTTTTCATAAACGCCATCCAAAGGAGAAACGTGATTGAGTGAGCACCAACCTCCTTCTGGAATTACCGGTTTTCCCTTCATATCAAGTAACACTATCGCCTTTCGCCTGTCTATATAGGAGCGAATCCTATAGGAACCCATGCTTTCCATACCCACACCGAGTCAATGCCCATAGAAATCCCCAAAGGCCTTTATATTCAAGGTAAAAAAAAAAAACAAAACAAAACAAAACATTTTTTGAATTTAAATCCCCGCCGCCAGGTTTGTTTTTGTTTGTTTTGTTTGTCTGACATGTGACGCGATGGTCCCTCACCCTTAGGTCAGTCTGTGGGACTATTTTCCTGACGTTGTGACCTCCGGATGTTCGTCTCTTGTCATAGATATGCATGAATTAAAGCTCCGGTTCAGTCGCGCTCTGCTGGAATTAACTGATCCATATGTAATGGCGTGTTCGGGCCTTCAAATTTAACTCCACTGGCTCTTGGGGGTTTTTATTATTCAAGCCACAATGTATTGTTCTATTCTCTTGATGCTTTTACTGGCTTTATATCGTGCATTATTGAATTGTTTGTCAGGGCACCATGTAGGTTTATATATACCAAGATCTATTTCTATTTCATAGTTGTTTTAATAAATGGATCCTGTTCTTTGCCAGAAATATGAAATAATTTGGCTTAAAAATCTGTATGTCGTTTGCATTAACCAAATCTGTGGACTGCCTAGCTTGCTGATTCAGTAGAGTCAGCAAGATCAACTGTAGTGACAAGAATAGCCCTTATGGCATGAGAGGGGATAGAGTATGCTAGACAGTTGTGAGGGAGAGCATGAAATAATGACTACTCTAATAATGAATAAATAATAATAATAATATCCTCTAATAATAATAAATGATGACTCCTCTATCATTCCTAAAGGATGTAACACTATTTGTTAAGTTTTATTGGTAACTTTTATAAGGCAAACGATGTATACAAACAGGTGAGCAAATAAATCTAAGAAACTTATCTTTCTATGTACTTCCGTCGTAAATTAAAAATAACAAGGTAATGCGACACAAATGTCAGAGAGCCTGAAAAGAAAAACTTGGGAATATACAGTTCCATCTCCTATAATCCTTTTTTTGTATTGAAAATCTAAGGAGATCCGATGTCGACTAATTGCCACTATGAAAGCAACATATAATGATGATGGCAGTAACTATTTGGAATGCCTTCACATAATCAATTGTGATGATTTTGGTATGGATGGATTCCTCTCTCAAGTACACAAATATGTAGGAATTATGTTGCAGAACTCCCCTGAACCTCCCCCCCCCCCCTACTCACACACTTGGCCCTGATAGCAGGGGAGGGTATAAAAGGTATCAGAGGTTTTGCAGGGTAAAATATGATTTACATGAAATACATCACTATAATAGTAATATATTCATAATTAAGTCACTTCATTGTTTAAAGCAGCGGGTTCTGCCCCAGCGACCCCTCCCTTGGGGGATTGCCGCCCCCCCAATCCTCCTTGTATTCACGGCAGTTAAGATAGTAGGACTAACATGCAGGAGTGCTCGATGCTTAGTCTCTCCTACAATCCATTCAGCCATACATGTGTGGAATCAGTTATTGCCTGGGTGCAGGTGGGGAGGCAGCAGCCCTCAATTATCTGCATATTATTTGTAAATTGCCCCATTTTTTTCTCTGGTGCCATTCATGCCCTCATGCTATTGGGGCCAAGATTGTGGGTATTGGGGGTTTCCGTGGCACAATTTCTATGTACTTGGGTATCAGAGAGTGAGAGGAATCCATCAGTACCAAAATTGGGTATGGTATTCTGAATATTTTTCCTGAAAGCCTCCAAACTTAGAGCACACTAGCAAGAAAACTACCATGTATATTCTAGTAAGAAAAAGAGCTTAGACTTGTTACTGAGCAGATGATAAATCCCAAAGGATGTCTGTAAGTTCAGTCTTGCTAGACTATATCTGACAGGTTTATTGGCCCTTGCCGGAGCACTAACAAGTGCAAAAGCTATGCCAATTTAATTTCCGTAAACATTGGTGCTATAGTTGATTTCTGTAGACTAAAACTAATATCCAGATTCTATACATATATATTCTACCAGTACCAATACAAGTATTAGTTGTGGTGTGCAGACTTCAAAAACCAGGAGTCACATGCATATATATATCTTAATTTTTCAAGGGCAGTTTATTTTTGTACATCAAGAGTTGTCCTTAGGCTACAAAGTTGCGTATTATCTAAGTAAAAGAGTAATTTCTAGCCATGTATTTCCCTTTAATGAGGTCTTGGTTTTATGTGCAACTTTTTAATTTTGATTTACAGTGTCTTTCAGAACTGGATTATTTCAAGTAATTATATGGCCCTGTTCTGCCCAGATCCACTTGAAACACTAGAAAATTTAAAATCTGAACTCAAGAAATGGCTGTGGCCTACACACTTTTGGCATCTTGGCAGTGGCTAGCAAACCTCTCTAGGGATTTGTTAAATCAGGAACCAATCAGATCTCTATCTTGCCAGGACATCCTTTTTTTATTTTTCTATTTTTTATTTTTTTTTCATGAAGATGATAAGGTATTTTGCACTGCGTGAAAGGTCATTCTCCTTCATAGGTCTTTATGGTTCTTGTATTTCTATTCCACAATTTTCTCTTAGCAGTGCATCATTTCTAATTTTTTTCCACTTGTTTTTCTTTGCTTTGATATAATTTCTTTTATGGATTTTTGTGATGGGATCTTTAATCGATGCGTTAGATATTCGCATTCAAATTAGACATTAAGAATATTTTTGGAAAGGTAGTAGTTATGTTACATCACTCCACATGTGAACAAGAACTGTGCATTTAGTTAAATTACCGCACCTGATACGTTTTTCATCCTTTCTGTATAGTCTTTTATTACGAGATAATAGTTTTATTTAAATGACACTGCTCATATAGTATGGTAATAAAATATTCATTGGTTATTGGTTTAAAAGTTTGATTATTGGTAATAGTTGGATTTTTTAGATATTGCTGATTAACCCATTGGATCTGGGTATCCTCACTCCAAAAAATCCGGGCATTAGGCTGACTTGAGTGGCGGTTCCCTGGGGTGTGTGACTGGTAGGCCACACATGAATACTCCTGTAGGGTGTTAAGACTCCTTGCCTCCCCTTTATAGTGTTATTATCTCTTTTCCGAATAAGTATTTTTTGCGTATTTGCCATTTTCCAAGGTCTGTATTTGTCATTTGATAGCTTATGCTGTATCAACATGGTAATTGACTAATTTCATTCTAAGGACTCCATATCATCTCTTTAGGTAGTCTACAACTTTGTGTAATAACAGTAACAATAAGTAACAAATTGTTATTTTTGTCATTCTGAAAATATTTTTGTGTTATTCAGTTTTCTGTAATGCACGCTGTGTGCCAGTCATGGCTGGAAGGTGTAAGCTCCTGATCATGGAAATAGTGTCTTCTTTGAAGCTGGCATTTTTCCAGCCATGGCTCACAGGCTGTAAATTCTGCCCTTGTTTAGTGGTGGAAATAATGCAAAAGCCCCTTCCCAAGTAAAATAAAAGCATTTGATTTATAATACAAACCATGACAGGGATTGGGAAAAGATTAGTACTAGCTGCTAATGTTTGACTTTTGGTTTTAAAAGATTCTGGAATGAAATTACTAATAAGCACGTTTTTTCACCAATTTTGAAAACTGTCCCAGCTGAAGACAGTCTAGATATTATTATTATAATTTTTATTATTATTATATTTATTATTATTATTATTATTATTATTATTATTATTATTATTATTGTTATTATTATTCTTATTGTTATTATTGTTATTATTAGTAGTAATATAAGTGTAAGTATCATTATCCTCGTCCTTCACATCATTATGATAATTATAGTAATAATTATCACCATCATTGTCACCATCATCATAAGAATAGTAGCTAATGATAATACTGATAATTGTTGTTATTATTAGTATATTATTGTTATCATCATCATCATCATCATCATCATCATCATTATTATTACTATTGTTATCATCATTATTATTATTATTATTATTATTATTATTATTATGATTATGATTATCATTATTATATTCTTATTGTTATCATTATCACCATCTTTATCATTATCATTATTACTATCACAAACATTATTAATATTGTTATTATTTTTTTATGATAGAAATATTGTTTATTTTCCATATAACTACCTGATAGATTGAACCTGAAAGGAAATTATAATGTCAGCAGACAAAGAGGAATATTATGGTGTATGGTAACATATCAGCAATGAGAGAACCTAATAATTTGGTAGAGAAATTGAATATCTTCATAGTCTGTCCAACTTCAGAGAAGCTGTGAAACATAGTTATTGTTGCATATGTGAAGACGTTTGATTTGATTTGTCTTTATTAAGTCTTTTCTTTAAAATTATACAAATAATCCCCAACCTCAGTGATTTGGTAATTGAGATCATTAATATTGTGTAAGTTAAATATTTTTCCCATTTTCAGAAAAATGAGTGAATGAGAGCAGTAGCTTATTTGAGTGTATGCATTTGTGTATATGTGCATATATGTATTTGTATGCTCATGAGCAGATGGGTGCATGCATTTGTGCATAATTTTGATTTTAGAATGTTATTTTTAACTAATCAATAAATAAGTAACACTTTCCATTAGTTTCAGAATGGCTGGTGTACTGACGGTGGTCGCAGAAGAGATGGGGAGAGCCTTTGAAATGGTGTGGAGTGGGGTGGGAGTGGCCATTCGCCTTAACAACAAGCTAATGACCACAGTGTTCAGGGCTGCAACCCGAATTGTACAACTACTCTTGCTGCTTGTGAACAAAGTAAGATTTTCCAACAGTGAAAGTTCCATATAATAACATCTCATAATATGTCTCTCTCTCTCTCTCTCTCTCTCTCTCTCTCTCTCTCTCTCTCTCTCTCTCTCTCTCTCTCTCTCTCTCTCTCTCTCTATTTTTTGTTTGTTTGTTTGTTTGTCTGTCTGTTTGATGCTCAGCTTTTAGGTGATAAAGTTTATGTCAAAAGTACATTCATCCAATAATATGCTAGCATATTTCATATTTTCTCATACCACCAGGATTTAAACTGATTTTAGCTTGCCATAGGTATTCCAAGAATTACATGTGCTACAGTACTGATCCTGGCCCCACGTTGACAAAATAATTGATTTCATGAACTGTGTTGTTGATTGACAATTTTTTCTATACCTTGAAATGCAAAGAGCCTCTGTGAAATTAACATTGACATTGATAGTGATAAAAGGATAAATTTCATGCTTTTGCCTATTCTGTCGTTCAAGTTAAAAGGGGCAGTACCAGGAATAAAAGGTTTATTTACCATATCAAGAAAGAAAAGCAAAAGAGCATAAGATTTAGCATAAAAAAGACTGTAATCTCATATCAGGTGTTACATTAAGCACAAGTGGAGCCAAGGCATGAGGGCAAACTCAGTCATCAATTTCAGTGATGCAACATTATTAGAAGAAATTAGCTGGCAAAAATGGTGATTGCTAACCATCTGGGGGGGACATTCATGTTAGCTGCCAGTGAATTTACAGCTGGATGTAGTGTGAGCAGAATATGTGCTTATACATGGTTTGGAGAAGGGATGGCTCCATATCCAGGGTATCCTTGTTAAGGATTTTGTCAAACTTGTTCTATGGATTTTACACTTCAAAAAGGTCTCTGTCTTTTACCCACCAGGAAATTTGTTTAATTTTGTTCCTCGCCTCTCATATGCTGATCAGACACTTTGGCAAACATAAGTATGCAAAGATGTTAGAGGATCAGGTTCTTGGGAAGAGGCTAATTATACTTGGGGTAGGACTTCCCATTCTCAACGGCATTGCTGAGATACATAAATTGGTTTAGTTTTCGTCTTGGCACCAGGTCTGTTTTAGAAGAATGAGAGGCTCATTTTAATCTGGATGTAATACAAGGCATCCTTTACAGCCAGGATCAAGTTCAAGGAAGTCTTTCCAACTATTGTTGTATATTTTTAACCATTTAGAGCTGCGTACATGAACTTTTTGCTGTTGTTTTGTTACACACTGATAGCTTCACAAGCAGTTAGTCACCAAGGAGTTAGGTACTAGGCCTACCCATCTAACGTACCATCTGCTGATAAGCCATCGTGTTCCATTTTTTGCCAGCCAAAGGATAGTACACTGAGATTTCAGTCTGATGTTTTTAACTTTTTACACTTTGTATATACCATAGAATAGAGCTTCTTTTGAGATATAGTTCTTGAGATTTCAGTGTTATGTTTTTACACTTTGTATAGACCATAGAATAGTGCTTCTTTTGAAATATATTTTTTGAGTTATCTACCAAGGAGGTGATCACTCCTTTCTTGAAACTAGAAATTTGCATAATTTTTTTGTAGGGTGTAGGGGGGAAAATAAGTCATACACTTGCTCAAAAAGACATAAAATTAGAATAATATAAACTACTAATCTTTCTTACCAGATTGTTTTTGTCTTTTTAGTCTTGTAGCTACAGGGTTTTCACGTAAGGCAGTATTCACCCCCTCCCACAAGCAAAAAATTGACTCTACACAGCTCTTAATTTTTTAAAAATGAAAAAATAAGGAAAAGATATGTCAGTTGCATTTAAATGGTCTTTCCAATCTGAGATTGGATGAGCAGTGTTGGAATTATTTGTGCATCAGAAAGATAAGTCTGAGAAAAAGCATTTTAAAGTTTGATAATTTTTATTTGTTATTAATTTATTATTATCTTTTTGGTATGTGAAAATAGAGCTCAAAATGTCTCCTATGCAATGAAACTTGTTGCAATCAGATCAGTAATTTGGTTGGTTATATAAGACAAAATGCAAAAAGAACCCACATTTTGGAATTCCTCAGGTACCATTACTAAATATATGTAGTAGATTGGTATATAAATGATAATAGTCATACAATAGGGATGCATCTTGGCCCATTTCTCAGTTACCGTGTACCATTTCTGTTATATGATATATTTTATGTATATGCTAATCATAATGCATTTTTAATAATTTAGCAATATGCTAAAACGGACAGTAATTTATGTAATTCATTATAATAACAACATTTTCAACAAATCAATCAAATGATGGAAGAGAAGGCTTAGCTAATGCCAGACAGACAACTGGGGCATGGGGCATCTCCTCATCCTCCAGCCTTCTTCATTTTCAAGCCCCTCCTCTCTTTTTACTACTCTGCATCCTTATTGTCCATCTCCCCAGAGTGCTACCTCACTCAACACCACTCCCTCTTCCTCCCGTCCTCGTCCTTCACTACTCCCACCTCTGCAAATCTTTTAAATACTCTTTACAACCCAGCCAAATGGGATCATTCTTCCTACAGCCTTTTAATCTGACAATACCCTCCTATACCAAAAATGTCTCCAAAAACAAGGAGGCAAAGTTTCTTTTTGCAGTCATTCTGGTTCTTCACACCTTGTCACAGTTACATGTGAGCCCCAAGTTTATGCATTATTTACCCTGATTCACCTCACTGGCAAACCTATTACTGCCCAGCCTCACTTCATCCTTAATGCTTGTACTGAAACTATTTTCATTTCCCAAGCTGATTACCCTGTCTGTGACAAGAATTAGTTAGACTGAAAATGACCTACTTGTTTGCCTCATATCAGTACAGATTGCACTACTCCCCCCAGAGGCCACCAAAAGTCCTGCAACAACATTGCCAAATTTACCTTCCCCTATGAAATTTATACTGATGGAGAGTCCTGGCCTATCCAGCCATATGGACCCCTCTCCCTTCAATGTAAGAAACTGCTAAACATTGCTGCATCTCATCCTGCTGCCCTCTATGTGCCCAACCTGTCCATGATCATTCAAACTGCCCAGCACAGTCACAGCACTTGTAAAAAATGTGGTGGCTCTCATTAATGTATTTAATAGGAACTATCCTACATACAAATTCAAATCGTAAGGCTGCAGTCCTAAGATTCAAGCTTGGCCTCACTTCACATGAGGCAAGGTAGGAATCACATCAATAAGGCTTTTCTCTTGCTACCTACTCCAGTGCTGTCCTTCACTCTGCTGCTCCACTTTCTCCTCAAGATGTTTCTAAATCTCCCCTACTCCTTACATTCCCACATCTACTACTTCTCCCTCTCAGCCAAATTCTTTTGCCATTATTAATTCACACACTTCAAACTCTACTTCCCCAGTTTTACTTTGTAAACTTACACAGGTACAGGCCAAGATGTATCATAAGGAAGTCACATGCAAACCTTATTTCAAATACATAAAAAGCTCTAACATTTGAATACCCAAATTTTTTAAATTATCTATTATGTCGATTCATGGTAAATTGGGCAAATTTAAATCTTATCAAAGGGTATGTTGAGATGAAATACACCAAGATTCATTAGAATTAACATATATACAAAAATGAATTAAAACTTTGGAACAGACTGTTACAGTACCTTCCCTGTTACCTTGTGAATAAAACATATTTGGGGTCTATTGATCATATGGGAAGTTTCCTGTGCATGCATGAGTACAGAATTGTCCTTAATTGAATTTCAACCTTGGAGGCACATGCCTATCCTAATGGGCCCTTTTAATAATAATAACAGTAACAAAAATAAAAAAAAATTGCATTTATAAAAATTCAGGTAGGGCTAATATTTGACTTCTTGATTACTAAACATGTATGGAGTCATTTGTGTATATTCAGAATGAATAAGCAAAAATCTGTTTATGGGGTTGAATAAATACACTTAAAAATGGGATATATATATCTCTGATGCAAACAGATTTATCCCACTCTTTACACATTTGGATTTTATCCCCTTGAAAACTGTAGTCAAGGCCAAAGAAAGGAACAACTGCCTAAGGCACATAACTTCAAGCAGGCTTGTGTTTGATATTCCCTCCCAGTCCCATGTGCTTCGAGCCTCAGCTCTTGACTCAATTAATTTTGCAAATTATTCTGTTCTACCCTCTCCTTTTCCTTCTCTTCTCCATCCCTTTGTATAATCCACTTCCTAAGGTATGAGAGCCATATTGAAAGGATGAAAGAATGACTTTGTGCCAGTTACAAACAGCCTAGGGGAGCCATGGACACAATATTCCCGTTTTGCTACCTTGTCCTTACCGTACCCAATGGAAATTCTTGCACTTCTTCTTTTGACAACTTTTCTGTGCCTTAGACCATTTAATCACCCTCTCTCAACCCTCACCACTCTTTGCCCCTTCTGATGCCATACTATCTTGAATTGCTATACGACTTTTGACACATAGCACATTTGATCATCAACTAACCCCCCTCTTTATCCTTTTCACTACTAAACTTACTATAGTGGCATATGACCTTTGATGTGTAGCCCATTTATTTTGGTTTACCATTACATAATTAGATGCCATCTGATAGGAGTTAGCTAATGATTATTACATTGCAGTGTTTAAAAGGCATTCCAATCAGTCTTTGTATTGAATAATTGGTGGGTTTAGTAAAAGCTAGATTGATTGTTAATGTTTTGTTTTCTATAGTTATCTAATTATTATTATTATTTTCTTGACAGGCTGCAGATCTGCTGTCTCTCCTGATGACAGACTTACTCTTCTTCCTGGGTGACATAGGGAATGCAGTCCTCACTATGGGTGTAGCAGTACACACAGGGGCCTTGACAGTGGTTAACTTTGTCTATGGTACCTTCATGTGCATTGTATCTGCAGTGATGTACTCCTGTCATCTAGTCCACACACTCTACTGTTCTATTCTCTCATGGATAGTGCTTGCCTTTGGACAGCTGGGCAATGCTCTTAACATTGTTAAGCACTTTTTTGTCCTGTTTGGCTCATCAGTCATATTCCTCATCAGCCTCATACCGAATTTGATATATTTAACATTCACAGGTCTAATTCACCTGTGTTCTTGTGCTTATCTTGCATGTAGCCAGAAAGTGTATAATGCTTGGCTAACTGCATCCTATATAGGGGATACATGCATCTCTAGCATAGTGAATTTTCTTTGTGACATTCCTGTAGAAGCAGTTATTGGTGCAGCAGTAGGGTCTGCAGTCTTAGTTGGACTCAGATATGTCCTAGTTTATATGATGGATAATTTGATTCTGATCCCTGACATGCCTCTGCCTTCCCTTCTCGTCATTATGAGGCAGAGATTCCTCAGATGGTACACAGCAATAGTACAAAGAGCTCACCAAGTACCACCAATGGAGGATGACACAGAGGAGGAAGAACTAGATGACACCAGTGATGAAAATGGCAATGATAATAATGATAATGTACCTGACCTGAATCTACCTCAGAATCAGATGTTCATAAATCAGATGCAGATTCCCTATCCACAAGTGAATATAGCAGGAGGCTCACAAAATGCCCAAATAAACAGAGCAGGTGGATCAAACAATCCACCTCCACCAATGGCAGCACCAATCATTCCTGATGGACTGGCTAGAAGGCCACTCACAAGGCAGCGATATCGTCTTCAGCAGGAAGAGGAGGGGGAGGAAGAGCAGGAAGTGGCTCCCATACCAGAAGTTGCACATGCTGAAATCAAGAGAGAAGGAAGAGAAGCAGTAGCAAATGAAAATGGCCAGGCCTACCAGCTCTATAGGGAACTAGAGCAGGAACGTGAAGGTCGTTTGTGCATAGTGTGCCAAGATCAACCAAAATGTGTGATTCTGCTTCCTTGCCGCCACTTGTGTCTGTGCGATGCTTGCCGTTCAGCTATTATCACAAGAGACAATATCTGTCCTGTATGTCGTAGACCAATTATGCAAACACTTAGGGTTTATGTCTGACAGTAAAAATGTATTTTTATTTTATTATAAGAATTTGATAGAAAAGGAAAAATGTTAAGATCAATGAAAGAAGTTGCAGTGTAGTGAAGATATTATTATTACAAACTTGAGTATACATGGCACTGATTTCTTAAAAGCACTAATCAATTGTGCTTTGAATATTGAAACACCTGAGCAAGTACAGCAAATGTATATTGCCAAATGTGTTGAACCAAGGTTTTATAGCCATTGAAGTCAAGGGGCTGGACCGGCATAGTCAAAACTCTTAATGATGTGGCCCTAAATTAGAGGGAGTTTTGAAGCTTCTTTCACAGCGTGACTGATCTGTGACTGTTCATATGTTTAGGGTGCCATGTTATGCAGCAGTGTTGTTTTTTCTCCTTTTGGAAGAACGTTATTTGTTTGTGAAAGATGTATTTTGTGTATGATTTTGTACCTGGTGATATGAAAGTTTTTTTGTTTTTTCTCTCTTCTTTTCTTTGGAAAAATAGATGCACTTCATGTAAGTGTGTTTTTTATTAATCTCATAATGTAGATGTTATATTTCACTGCAAAAATGGTCTTTCTTAGTTCTAATTCTATCCACCGTTCAGTACTTGAAGTTCTAAAAAAGTGTATCAGAATAACTTTTAAAAATGTCAGTTACAGATTATAGATACAAGATAAGTAATTTTTTTTTTTTTTTTTTTTTTTTTTTTTTTTTTTGATGCAGGCTATAGGAAGTCAAAATCCAGAAAAATATTCAAATACTATTTATGGAATGCATACTAAGTTTGGCAAGTATGCACAGATGACATCATAAATTTGTGCCAAAAACTCCCCACCGGTCTTGTCAATTAGATCATTAGTTCTTAACTGCTCTGAAAGTTATAAGTTGAGATCATTCAGTGAATTTGTTTTTGTCACTTTTCCAAAGCTGTCTTTGAAAATTATGATAGCATTTAGAGTATTCCTGTGTTCTATTTTAAGTGTTTGTTCCAATTTAATTTTTTTTTTTTTTTTTTTCTGGCTTCTAGAAGAATAATTAAGTTTTGTACATTATAGTTTTATTTTTATTTTATTTTTTCCAGCATGTGGAAAAAATAAGCTGAAAACACGAAATTTAATTAACATGATTATTATTTATATTTTTATAATGAACTCTTAGTATAGATTACAGAGAAAGAGAGAGAAAATTGTATACCAGGTATCTTAGAGGATTTTTTCTTCTTCTTCTTCTTCTTTTTTACAATCACCGCTTCACTGTGCATTAGGGAATACCATTCGTACTGTCCTTGTACCTGACTCTTTTTTTTTTCCCCAGTTGTTTTGTATAAATATCTTTTTATTTCCAAAGCTTTATTTAACTTTGATTATCTCTGTCAGGAAACTGTGCAATTAGGTTACACAATGTGATAAAAAAAACATAAGAAGAATTATTATTTTTATCTTTTAAGGTATATTCTGGCATTTTTTGAAACTGTCATTACAATTTGTATTACATTTTTAGATACCTTGTGAAGGAATTTTTGGCTCTTTTTGTAATCAGTTACTTGGTCTAATTTTTCCTATATATATAAAAAAAAAAAAAAAATTTAGGTATTATATATTTGTATCTTCCATACTCTTAAAATTAAGCTGGTAATTAACAGTGTAATTTGGCCATTTTTGCTTTGTTTTGTTTTCATGCATCAGCTATTGATGAAGGTCTTTCTCTCCTCCCTCTTCTCTCTATCTCTCTTTCATACTCTCATTCTTTCTTTTGTTTTACCCGGAAAATCCCTTCATTTATCTTACATGTGATGGATTCCAGACCTTCAACCATTCCTTTAACCCATTCGCCCCATGTGGCAAGAATACATGCCATGCCCACTGTAATACTCGTTTATTTATTGTATTTACACATAGATGGCTCTACAAGCTCTTAATCACCAAATAGCCAGTTATTAGAAACTACGTATCTCATCTGTTTACCCTTTTCTTTCACTTTAAGAAAGGGTCTTTTGTATCAATTCATTGTCCAAAAATTTTTAATGACAAATTAATAATCATAACATTAATAAAAGTAATAACAGTATCGATAGCAATGGTATTAATTTTCCCGTCAATTCAAGGAATGGAGAAATAAGGATCTGTAACTAGGGCCTACTGATAGACTCCTTGCCGGCTGAGCACATGTGGAGCCATCTGTATGTAAAAAAAAATAATCAGAAACTACAGGGGACAGAACATAAATCCGGGGCGAATGGGTCAACTTTCAAACCAGACATGTTCCTCTTGTTACAAGAAGTTCAAGGTACCAACAGTATAGTATTTTTAACCTGTGGCAATTTTACACACCTGGAGTGATGGTGTGCATTTTGTCCCATTCCTGTCGTAAGTTCTTGTCAGCGTTACATCCTCTGATTGCTCTTCAGAATTTTAGTATTGCTGTTATTATAATCATTATTGTTATTATTTTCCTTATATAGCCAAGCCAAGATTTTATCCCTTTAACCTGTTTCTTTTCTGCATTGTAGCAACATGTTCACTGTTTTTGAAACTATAGTAATTTGGTTTTGAAGGAAACTGAGAGAATATAAGAATCATATTTTATTTTATTTATTTATTTATTTATTTTTAGATGATTATAAATATTTTGACTTATAAGTGTCATCAATATTATCTTTAATATTATTATTAGAGTTCTGAGGATATTTGGAAGACTAGTTCTCATGGTTTGTGAATATAGTTATTTTTTATACGGAGGCCGTGATAGTTTTATAATTGTTTCTTTCTTAATTAGACTATTTTCATGATTCAGTGATATGTGTACTTAAGAATTTTTTGCATTTCAGTATACTTTTCATAGTAAATGGTGATGGCCAGAGCTATACAACACAGTCAAAGTGTAAGAAACCAAGCTCTCACAGAAGCTCCTCTCTGAAGCCACATTCTCTAGATCTCTCTCATTCATTCATTCATTTTCTCTCTTACCTATTCATTCATCTATTCTCTTTTGATCATTCGTTCATTCACACACACTATCCCATTTTAAGTATTTTCATGCATTCATTCATTCATCAGTTTGCCCTCTTACCATCTGTTTGGCTGAACTAGAGGCATTATTAAAATACTTGTAAACTGCTTGGTCAACAAAATATTCCTACTCAGCTTCTTAATAATCCACTCTAGACTTTTTTTTCTGCTCCTCAGCCTCCTTTACAACTGATCTACTTCATCCATAAAACTAAGTTCATCCTAAAGGTTCATCAGATCTGAGAACACAACAGGCATTTCTTTGTCAACCTTAAGTTAAAGGTTAGATGCAATTAGGGGTGATTTCTGTGAAAACTTCTTATGCCATTGAATACCCATGTTGATGAGAAGTAGTAAGTAATACCAAGGAATAGATTTTTTGGCAAAATAAATAGAGGACTGGCAATCACCTTTAAATGAAAAGGAATTAAGGGTATTGAAATATTCTGTAGTTTTTTTTTTAGTTAACATTTGAATATATTTCGAAATGTTTATGAATTATTTCCATATACAGAATGATTTAAGAATGTGTTGCAAGAGACAAATGCTTTGATTGAAATGGTATATTCAGTTAATTTGGAATTTATATATTACGTTTAGCTGCATGGGATTCGGGATATTTCCTGGGCAATTGTGAAAGTTGGGTATTTTTCCTTAGAATTGATAGTAATTTTATTAATTTTCTTAAACAATTTTTTCTTTTTTTTATGTTAATGTATGTTTTCTTTTTTTCTTTTCTGGATTGTTTCTTGTTTTCTTTTTATGAAAATTATTATGGAGATAAATTTATTTCTGATGATTATTATCATTATCATTAATATCATTATTACTATTATTATTATTACATATTCTTGTACAAACTAAGTTTAATTTCATCTCAATCTGTAATATTAGAGAATTTACCTCACTGCTGGAAAAATGCCACGCTTATAAAGCTTCCAATAATTTTAATGCTGGAAGTTAGTTTCCTTGCTAGAGAACTTTCATATCTTTTGGATTTGTATATCCTATGTAAATTTTGTGATATTCTGAAATGAGCAAATTTATAGAATGTAAGCTAAGATGAAAAAAAGGCTTTTATGAAATTGCTTGTGAATGTTTTACACTCAATTCTTTGAAAAAGAAAGAATATTGTATGACTAATGTGAACAGTGCATTATTTGTATAGATGGCTATTTGACAGGGTTCGTTTGACAAACCCGTGAGAAGAATGGAGATATGATTATGTACATGTCTTTATAATATAGATGATCAAAATTTTACTATAAGTACTTTTATTTACAATCCTAGTGAAAGTGAAAGGTATATGTATCAATTGATATTCATAAATAAAAGCTACAGATATATGTACACCAGGGTTGGGTCCAAGTACAGGAGACTGTACTTAAGACTAAGTCCAAGTACCGACTAAGTCCAAGTCCAAGCACTTTGCTATGTACTTAAGTCCAAGTACATGTCATTGTATTTAAGTACAAGTACTTTTGTAAATCACAAAAGTTAGTAGTTTTCATATATAGGCATTAATAGTACACTGTTAAAAAGGGGGATTCAATATAGAGAAGTATATGGAAATTCGACATTTATTTTAGCACATCACTATTTTTATCACAGAATTGCTAAACAAGAACATATACTTTATGATGAATAACTTGAATAAATAATATTCCCTATGCTGCAAATGCAAAAGAGTATCCATATATGTTTCATATCAACCCCCCCCCCCCCCCCAATCCCTTGCTTGTTGGTGCCATGGAGGAGGAGCTCAGGAGGCAGAGACTGAGGTCCAATGTAGGGATCACCCCTGACCTGGACCTCAGCCCTCGCCTCAACTTATTTTGCAGGGTTTTTTCTTCATTCCTTTTCCTTCTCCTCTTCATCCCCTTCTGTCCACTTATCCAAATCTTTAACTCATATTTACCCTTTTCACCTGAATACTTTTATCATAATGGTGTGTAACCTATGATGCCTGGTACATTTGTTTGTTTTGACCATTGCCCATTCTGGAAATCCACAACCACTGCCTTACTCTAACAAAATACTTCACCTGGGGGCTTTCCTTCAAGCTCCGCCCTAACCCTATGTTTTGTATACACTGCAAATCACCTTAGATGTTGACACGGCAGACAAGTGTCAATAAATAAATAAATTCTCATATCAGCAATTAAACTAAATATGCAGAAAATGAAGGTATCAGAACTTTAAAACTAGACTCTTGTTCTATATTAATGATATAGTTTTTTAACTCAAAATAGCAGATAAGGGCAGCAGATTTTATTGAACATAAATTTATTCTTCGTGATTCATTGTGCGATTTTTTGTTTAATTTTCCTTTTGGGACTTTTCCTGTAGTGCAAAAATAACAGAATTACTAAATAAAATATAGACGATTTTTTTTTTTTTTTTTTTGTGGCATGAAATTCAAAATAAGATTTGATAAACTTCCATTTTTGCTCCTAAATAAGGTAAAGAAAATAAATAATTTACTTGAAATAAGAAATATACATAAGTGAGCTTCTGAGGGTGCAACACCATTGCACTTTATGAACATCACATTTTCAAAGTTTTTGTTAGTAAGGCATCTGTCAGGGTTAAACAGTTTTCCAGCGATGCTGAAAAGCCTTTCAATGGGAGCAGAAGATGCAGATGACACTGCAACATGTTACTACTAATTGAGAAAATACTACATAATATTTCTCCTTTATCCAATATTATTAAACTCCAAGTAAAAGTACATGAAAATCTGGAATTAAGTTTAAGTCCAGGGGGGGGGGGGGGGGGCTTAGGAGGTGGGGACAGAGGCCCAATGTAGGGGATCACCCCAGCCTTGGTCCTCAACCCTCACTTCAACTAATTTTGCATGGTCTTTAATTCTTCTCATTTCCTTTTCCTTTTCTTCATCCCCTTGTTCTGTCCACTTATCCTAATCGTTAAACTTGTTGTTGCCGTTTTACCACAGTACTTTATCATAATGCTTCCTACTCTCTTATTCCCCTTTTAACAACCATTACCTTATGCTATACCCCATCAGCTCCATTTCACAACCATACCACCCAATACAACTGTTCAACCTATAACTTTAACCTAATCATTAATTCGTTCATGACCCTTTTCGCTGTTCTAATTTACCATATCGCCATATGACTTTTGATGTGATGTAGCAGTTTCTTATCTGAGAGCTTTGTCCCCAAGCTCCATGTTATCACTATATTTTGAATACGCCGATAATGACCTTCGATGTTGAAGCGGCAGAAAAAAAAAATCAATAAATAATAAATGTACTTAGACCCAACTCATGATGCGCAGAGTAAAAGTCTGAATTTGTAGCTATCTTCTTAGGAATATGTTGGATCAGTACAGATACATGGATTTTTCAGATGATTGTCTCATTTTGTATGGATAACCCGCATTTTTAAATCATTTAATATTGATTATTTATCTCT
>NC_061828.1:8550063-8555063 GCF_019202785.1 Penaeus chinensis | reverse complement strand
ATAATCGTTATTATTATTATTATTATTATAATGATAATATTCATTAATACTATTATTATGATTATTATTATCATTATCATTGCTCTTTTTATTATTATTACTATCGTAATTGTTATTATTATCATTATAATTGTTATCATCATTATCATTATTACCAATCATAGTGATAATAACAATAACAGGAATACAAATGATCATGTAAACAATGACAAACATGCTCATATTGAAACTAAGGTTTTTAATAATGATAATGATGATACCAGCAATAGCATTGATAACAATAATAGAACTCATGTAAATAATAACAACAATAATGAATATAACAATAGTGATAACAGTTATGTTAATAGCAAAGACAATAATGCTAAGGATAAATATATTACGATACAATAAGGGTAATGGAAAAATAGTGATCATAACAATGAAAATGATGACAGTAGTAATGATGATCACAATGGTAATAATAGTGATAATAATAGTGATGATGGTAATGATAACAACAACAGTAATCTTCATCATTTTCATTAAAGTTATAGCATAAGAATTATGCATAGTAGCATTGGTTTCATGATTTCAACACAAATTCATTTCTGGGGTTTATACTTCTTAATATATATTCTAATTTTGTATTTGTTGTTTCTCTTATCATTATCATTGCTGTGGTAATGATAGCAACAAAGGCATTGCTAATGAGAATTATAGCCTTAATAATGATGATAATACAAATGTTGCACTGAACGGTAATGATATCAATAGTAGTGACAACAACAACAGCACTATACAAATAATAATGATAACAATAATTGTTATCATCATCATTACTATTACAATGATAATGATGGTAATGGTAAAGATGATAATGGTAAAAAAGACAATAATAATAATGAGAATAATGATAATCGTAATGATAACAATAATGATGATGATGATATTAACAGTAATAGCAGTAACATTAACAAGGATAATAATAATAGTAATAATGATAATGATTATGATGATGATAATGACCGTAATAACAATTGTAATGATTATGATGAGGAAAATGATATAATGAGGATGATGATGATCATGATAATAATAATAATAATAATAATAATAATATCAATAATAATAATAATGAAAATTATGATAATGATAACACAAATAACAGTGATAATAATAAGAATATTGATAATAATAATGATAATAATAAAGAGAAAGATAATAATAATAGTATTAATAATGATGATAATAATAATAGTAATAACAATAATAATAATAATAATGATAATAATAATGATAATAATAATAATAATAATATCAATACTAACAGTAATGATAATATCAATAATATTCAAAAAGATAATATAAAAAATAATAATAATGATAATAATGATGAAAATGATAAAAATACTAAATGATAGCAATAGATGATAATTATTATGATAATGAAAGCAACAGCAACAATAACAACAACAATAATAACAATACTAATAATGATGATGATGGTAATAATAATAGTAGTAATAATAATAATAATAATAATAATAATAATAATAATAATAATAATAATGATTGTAATGATAATAATAACAACAATAATGATAATAATAATAATAATAATAATAATAATAATAATAATAATAATACAATAATAATAAAAATGCTAATGCTGATTCGCAATGAGAATAGCAGTTATAACAATGTCAGGAATTATTATAATTTCACTAACATCAGAGCATCTCATTCGCTTCTTTTTTGTCTTCCCACGATTATAACGTAGCTTTGATTTAACCCCAAAAATATAATAAATCAACAGTTTTTCTCCCAAAGTCTATCACACAATATTATTATTATTATCTTTTATTTCATATTTTTTTTTTCTTGACTTTAGGTTTCCTCTTATGCGTTCTAGAAAGATTTCAAAAATAATCCCATCTGTGTAACTACCGGATATACATCTGGATGAATCTCACACGGAAAATGTAAACAGAGGGTATTTTTCTCATCAAGCACATGAACTCAATGAGTGTGGGTGTTGTATCTGTGTCAACAATATATTATATTTTCTCTGTGTTGTTTACAAGAAAAGAGCGTTTTATCCTTTTTATACAACGTGGATAAAAGAAATGAACAACTGGTGTGGTGGAGCAGATATAATGAAAGAACAAGCTCGTTATATTTCGCTGTCACTTCTTGTGATGCTCTGGTACTGTCGTCCATTGACATTTCTCTTGTGTAAAGAACATCAACAACTTACACAAAAGTAAGAATAATGGTAGTAAAAGAAAAATAAATAAATCATGCTTTTTGAAATGGCACTGGCCCATTGCGTAGCCATAATTTGGTTGCTTTTAATATTATTAATAGTTTGACCATTTATGTAATGTGTGATTAATGCCGATGGCAATTTTAAAAAAGCAATCATTATTTTGACAGTAAAGTAAACTTCATATGCAAATGCTATTTGAATATTTTTTCTTCTTAAAAAGGCAGATGGAATCAATTCAATGAAACCGTTAATACAACACAAACAGGAAGTTGATAAAAATCAAATCACTTTTGTTTATAGAAAACGGCCGGAGCAATATGTTTGGTTAATTAAATGAGAAACTCATCCTATTTCCCAGCATGTTTGCGTTTCTTTTGAGGTCAGTTGAACATGACCGACTTACAAACGTTGCAGGGATGTATACTGGAGATTGCATACACAAGTGCATAGCAACGCGCGCATGTACAAATAAAAAGACATACACATGTACATACACACATGCATACGCAAACACACACACACACACACACACACACACACACACACACACACACACACACACACACACACACACACACACACACACACACACACACACACACACACACACACACACGTATGCACACGCACACACACACACACAGACACATGCATACACGCGCGCAAGTTAAAGTTATCATTACTATTTTAGTTTGAATTACTTATGTTACCAATGTCATTATTACTGTTTTTATTATTTGTATTATTATTGCTATTATCATTATCATTATCATTATTATTATCATTATCATTATCATTATTATTATTATCATTATTATTGTTATTATTATTATCATTATTATTATCATTATTATCATTATTATAGCTATCATAATTATTGTCATTATCATTACTACTGCAACTTCTACTAAAATTACTACTACTACTACTACTAATGTTATTGCTATATCTGTAAATATCATTACGATTTTCTTTAATGCTACCATAATTAATAATTCAGTTATTAGTTATGAGGTATTGATCATTAATAATTAAGTATCAATTGTTAATTGTTAATTATGAGACAGAGAGACAATTAACTAAACTAAAGAAATACATCTAAACAAACACCCATTAACCACTCCTCTCTCTGTAACCTCCCCCCCCCCCCAGCCAAAAGAAAAAAAAAATCATATTAAAACTTGTCCTTCCTCGTCTTTTCACCCCCCCCCCCCCCCTTCCACCATCCACCGAAGTCACATTGAAAATTTCAACATCCCCCCTTATCGTCCCCCCCCCCTCCCGTCCCGCCCTTTTGCCCCTCTCCCAACAACCAAATTCGATTAAAAACTTCATTGAAACTTCCCCCCCCCCCTACTCCCGTCCCCCACAACCTTCCCAAATAACGAAACATATTCAATTTAAAACTTCCCCTCTCCTCTATTTTTTTTTTTTTTTCTTTTGCTTGCCCCAACCCTTTCCCTTAGCAACGAAGCAAACTCAGCACTTGAACATTCCCAAGCTCAGAACTTCTCCCATTTAATACCACGCCCCCGCCTCCTTTCCTTTCCCCCCAGTGATGTGTCGGACTGCCTACGCCCTTTTGTTGTCAGTGGCCATGTGCCTTCAACTCGCCGCCGCTTCATCACAGCCGCTGTGGCACGAGCAGTCTGTCGAACACGAGGTCAGTCAGTGTGGTGGTTTGTAAAAGGTTTGTAAAAACAAAAATGTAAAAAAAAAAAAAATGTTTCTTAAAATGAAATGTTTGTAAAAAAAAAAATGTTTGTAAAGATTAAATTTTCGTAAAAATGAAATGTTTGTAAAAAATAAATGGTCGTTAAAATTAAGTGTTTGTAAAAAAATGTTAGTAAAAATGAAATATTCGTAAACAAAAAGTTTGTAAAGAAAGTATGCACGAGAATGAATGAATAAATGATGCCAGATTTGTAATTTCTTTTGATAATTTTAAAAGAATATATATGAAGGAGAATGTGTAAAGGAGAATGAATTACGAAATATAAGATTCACAATTTGTGTTGGAAAGAAAACGTGTGAAGAACAGCGAATGATTAGATTGTGCAAAATTCGCCATATCCGTTATTCTTAATGCAATTACATCATAATTTGTTTCTCGTTTTTGTGTTGATTGTTTTCTTTATTGCTATTACCATCATCGCTGTAAATGTTATTGTTATCATCATTTTGTTTGTCCTATTCCATTTTCAGTGTTGCTGTGTTTCCTTTATCATAATATTAAGAAGACTGATAATGAAATGATAACGTAATATTTATAAGCATTATAACTACCATTATCATAAACTATTGTTGGCCATTATTATGATTTTTAACAGTATCATTGTCAATATCATAATATCAATAAAGATCAACAACACTGGTTATATTGATAACAGTAATGAAAGTACTATTGATGACAATGACAACATCTATGATTATCGTTCTCACGGTAGGACAATAATGATAATAACAATGATAGATGCTACGGATAGTAGTAATAATGATAATAATGACACTACTACGATTAATGATAATGATAAAGATGATAATGATAACGTTAATGATGATAATGATAATAATAATGATAACAATGATGATAATGATAATAATAATAATGACAACAGTGATGGTAATGATAATAGTGATAGTAGTGATAACAAGGACAATAAGATTGATGATAATGATAATTGTAAATAGACGTCATAAATTGCAAATTATGATGATTGTGATGGTAGTAATGATGATGAAAAAGCTC
>NC_061828.1:8535063-8537563 GCF_019202785.1 Penaeus chinensis | reverse complement strand
TTTCATCAAGACGGAGTGGGCCTACCTGTGTTACCTGGGGAACAATGATTGTCATTTCGTCGGTATCCATGCCCTGCTCGTCTTGGTTTACATTTCTTTGCAACTTGCAAAATATCCTCAGCCATAGCCTGTCCTCTTATCGATATAACTATCGGAAACTTTTCATGACTGAATGTTTTCAAAGTTGTTTGTTGTTGACCTTTAATTGGTTTTCCACAGTTTTGATCTCTACTATATGTTTACTGACATCATTCAGTGATCACAGGTCTATTATCGAGCTTTATCATTATTACTACTATTATTCATTATAGAACTATCTACCATACGTATTTTTCTTAGTTCTATCCATTCGCCAACTTAAGTGGTTTAACCTTTCCTCGCCCTATTATTCCGTCTTTATTCATGCGCATCACCATTTAGAAAATCAAGTCTCCCCCCCCAAAAAAAAAAATAAACAAAATAAACAGCAAAGAGCGCTGGTGAGATGCTGTTATTTTGCATTCACTTTTCTAATGTAATTCCATATGTATCCCCACGCAACCTGACAAAGCGCGTGATTTCCTGATCTTTTTAGATATCAATAACAGACAACGTTCCTCCCGAAGCTTTCGTTGTCTTTTCTGAAAATTGATCGATAAAACTACGTAGATTAATGAGTGTAAAGCATCTGGATATAAAACCTGCTTGTTTTCTTGAGGAGTATTTTTTGGCGATAAAAGCAAGCAAGCTATGGTTTCAATTAATTCGCTTCGCCTTGCCGAATTCCTCAAACATAGTCCCAATTTCCAGATTGCTATGAATATAAACACACTACCACAATATGAGACGACTCGTTCCCTTTCACAGTGGGTGACAGAATTATTCGCGGAAGAAAAGAGACTGACGATGTTAGTAATGATAGTGGAATAACCGATGAAGAAATCTGTCCTTAACAATAAAAATTTCAAAAAAAATATTTACATATTATGTATCACATATGTTAAGAATAGCTAAAAAATGAAAAGAAAAACACATATTTTAGAGCAACAAATTAAAAGGAAAATATCTACAATTCATAGCAGAGATGGATTTTTCAAACAAAGCTAGTACTTATCTTCTAGAAAATAATTAAACTATTAATATACTCCAGTCAATACTTCCGGTCGGCACAGATATGATAAAACCTTGATAGATTATAACATCATCTATTGCCGACAAAATAAGTATATTATCAAGAGAATTCCATTGTAGTTTCCCAATTCTATCCTCCGGAGGTAGTTCGAAAATACTCGGTTTGGATACGAAACTCTGTCTCCGATCCTGTCAAAAAACAAATATGTGCAAGAATTTTAAAGATTTTTCAAGAAATTTTGAAATGTCTTGCCGTCAAAAATGCGCCTTAGTACATTAGTCATGATTTTATTACAAAACCTGCCCACGTTAAGTATTAAGCAGATGGAGCGGCTGTAGTTACTATATGTCCTCTTTCCTGTAAAATAATAAATCAATAAAAAAAACAAAAACAAAACAGTAAATATATAAAATGAAAAATTAAGATACAAATATATGGACTACAAGGGATAAACTGAATGAGAATAGATTTAGCAGTTTTAAATAAAAGTTCTCATCTGCGGCCCTCATGTGCTTTGTCGTAATGTCGTCTTTCCCAGAAGCTTTATCGTCTATGACAGTTTTTAGAGACTTATGTATCGCTTAGACTATTCATTCTGGTATATCATTGAACTGTCCATTGTTGTGCCTGCGTTCTCTAATTCTCTATAGTCCATTGTAAAAGAAATCAGTCTGCATTTGATTATATTTTTTTATCTATTTATTTATATTCATTATCATTTTTTTTTTTTTTTTTTTTTTTACCCGCTGAAAGAACTTTAGTTTTGCTCTCCTAGAATGCGATTGCAAATCCATCCTACATTAATCTAGGTCTGAAAAAGAACTACAAAAACATACCACTGTTGTGTGTGTGCGTGTCCTTTAAGAATATTACTGAGTGTAAATTTATTTGTAAGTTTCATTACTGCACAAAAAAAAAAAAAAAAATCAAGCAACTACATTTCTACTGATTTCTTGACTCATTACGAATTCTACCCCACTAGATAGTCCTTCCCTTTGTAACGAAATAAATAGGAAGTATTGGAAGCTTTAGCTATATTTTCGAAAACCCCTTGCCTTCATAATCTCATTAAATTTGAGCTGATATCTGATGACTCAAGTCAACATATGCTCCGCGTCCTTGCCGTAAGTGAGAACATAAAATCAAGTTCTTTGGATAGTTTAAACGATCTGTTATGATTAAACAAGATCTGTTCGTATTCCTTACTCGTAAACACGTGTCACGGTAGTTTAAATTTTTTTTTTTTCGTCCAACGAGACTTGTTACAAAATAAATTCTGAAAGGCTGTGACCGTGATCAGTCCATCGACAACCCTTTGGTTTGGTAAGATTTCTTTTCTTATTTTTTTGAAGGGTCCCTATGTATCTAAAAATTGCATAATAATCCCTA
>NC_061828.1:8527563-8530063 GCF_019202785.1 Penaeus chinensis | reverse complement strand
GTGTTTATCACATACTACATAACCCACAGATTAAAATATCCATTTATGACATACCCCTGATATCATATATACATAGTTTTATAAGTGTTTTACCGTTATATCATTGAAAGCCAATACTCAATGTCTCGATGTTCTCAATCATTCTTATTCAAAACACACGGGATTAATAAGTGTACCGAGCTAATTGCAGAGAACCAGAGACTCTATCCCTTGAACGACAGCGGACAGCACTTCAAACACCTAATGATTCTCATTGGTCGTAGCAGGGAACTGTTGTTACCTTTATAACGACTGTAAGAATTGTTAGCATGTTAATAATGATGTCGAGGTAGCTGTTATTATATCAATAAGAATATCATTATTGGTGGTGTTACCTTTATAGCATCACGCTATAGTAATGGTGATGATAACGATGTTGATAATGGTATTAATGCTGATACTAAAAGTAATACAAACATTGCTGATGCTGATGATAATCTTATCAACAATTTGAAAAGATTAATGGTAATGGTGATGCTGGTGATGATGATAATGATGATGATGATGATGATGATGATGATAATAGTGATGATGATGGTGATGGTAAGGCGGTTGTGATGATGATAATGATGATGATGATGGTGATGGTGATGGTAAGGCGGTTGTGATGATAATGAAAATGATGATGGTGATAACAGAGAACTATGATGATCGTCATAACAGAAAATAAAAAGAACAGTAACGATAATAATAATGATAATAGTAGTCATCCTGATAAAAAAGATAACAACGATAATGATAAAGGTAATGAAAAGGATAATAGTGATAATGATAAAAGTAATGATAATAACAATAATGATAACAGAGATAATGATAATGACATTTACAACAATGATAATAATGATGACAATAATGAAAATAATGGTAATGGTAATGATAATGATGATGATAATGATAATGATCATATACTGATATTAATGATAATAACAATGAAAAATAATGATAATGGTGATATTGATAATGATAATAATGATGATGATAATAATGATGAAGATGATAATACTAATACTACAAATAAGGAAAATAATAAGAAAATAGTTATAGTAATAATAATAATAATAATAACTACAACAACAATAATGATAATAAAGAAATATAAGAATAATGATAACAATGATGATCATAATGTCTACAATAATGATAATGATAATGATAATAATAATGATAATGATAATAATAATGATAATGATAATAACAATAGTAATAACAAGCTAATAATGATAATGATAATAATTAACAATAAATACTATAATAATGATAACAATAACAATAGCAATAATGGTAATGATGATGGTGATAATAATAATAATATGCTATGATAATAATAACAATAATGATGATGATGCTGATGATAATGATAATTATAATGATGATGATGCTAATAGTTTTTATTATTATCCTTAACACTATCATTATCATCATTATCATTACTATTATTATTATCATTATTTTATAATCATCATCATTATCATCACTATCATTATTATCATAGCAATATCATCGTTTTATAATTTTCAGTATAATTTTTCCTATTACCATTGTTATTATCCTCATTACTATCACATTCATCATTATCATTATTCATCATCATATCCAGTGACCTTTACCTTTAAAGAGGGTGGTGAAAGGAGCGATTGACAGAATCCGCAAACATATTCTGAAAAAAGGTACTCTGTTTGTCTCTGTTGAACGTAACACATTCTCTTCCTATCTATTTTTTTCTCTCTCGTCACACGGACACAGTCGTTCGTTGTTATGAAATAAGCCTTCAGTCAGGAAACTCTTTACACTTCTCAGGAAGGGATGCACGTTCTTGACTGTAATTGATAGGGAGGGAGAGGGAAAGAGGGGTCGGGAGAAGGGGATAAGCAAAAGGATGGAGAAGGGGAGGGAGAGTGAAAAATAAAGAGAGGGACGGAGAAGGGTAGGGCGAGAGAAGGAGGGGTTGGGAGGAGGAGATAAGGAGAGGGACAGAGAAGGGTAGGGCGAGGGAAGGAGGGGTTGGGAGGAGGAGATAAGGAGAGGGACGGAGAAGGGGAGGGAGAGGGAAAGAGGGGGTTGGGAGGAGGGGATAAGGAGAGGGACGGAGAAGGGGAGAGAGAGGGAAAATAAAGCGAGGGACGGAGAAGGGGAGGGAGAGGGGAGGGGAAGGAGAGGGAAAGAGGGGATCGGGAGGAAGGGATAAGGAGAGGAACGGAAAAGAGGGAAGGGCAAAGAGGGGGAAGAGAGGGAGAGGGAGAAGGAAAAGGACCTTGCTGCCTGAGGAGCCATTTCACGAGTGATTCAGCTAAGAGAAATTGCTCTCCTTGACCTTGGCAGTGAAGAGGAACCGTCTGGGAACAGTTCAAGAGGGAGCACTTTTCTAACAGGTAATGCCTATTGCTGTTTTGTTTGTTCTTTTCTTTTCCTTTTTTTAAGCTTTACTTGCTGTAAAATCCTGTATATTTCTACCTTTCTAAAA
>NC_061828.1:8515063-8522563 GCF_019202785.1 Penaeus chinensis | reverse complement strand
TCGGTTTCCTCCTATGTGGAAAAAAAACCAAAAAAACTCTTTCTTACGGAAAACTTAAAACCCCACTGGAGGCCCCAGTTATGAATCATATCCAGTGTCAATTGGATGCGATTTACCGAGAATTCTGCATTATTGCTGGAATGCCATGATGCACAATCATCAACATACAGTGAGTATTTAAGATTCCAAGGAGGAGCTGGTAAGATGTCATTTATCATACATAAAAATAATGTTGGTGACAAGACACTTCCTTGTGGGACCCCGTTTGCCTGGACAAAAATGTCCGAAAAAGTGACATTGTCAGGAAACAATTTGACAGCAAAAGCTCAGTCAGAAATGAAATTTTGAATAAAACAAGGCAAGTTTCCAAGTAATCCAAAAGCATAAAGTTTTCTGAGTAGGGCATATCGCCATGTCATGTCGTAGGCTTTTTCTATATCTAAAAATACTGAAATCAAGTAATCTTTTTTGGCAATTGCCTCTTGAATATGACTGTCCAGCTTTACTAGTTGATCGAGAGTTTGGCGTCCCTTTCGGAAACCGAACTGCTCGTCAACTATTAAATTACTGGAATTAAAAAAATACAATAGCCTACTGTTAACAATTCGTTCCATGACCTTGCATAAGCAACTTGTCAACGCAATTGGGTGGTAGATGGCAGATCTGGGATTACCCCCTCCTTTCATTATGGGAATGATGTGGGCGAAGTGCCATGAGTTTGGAAAAGTGTGGCTTTTCCAAATTTCATTGTACACTTCTAACAACTTAATCATGGAATCATGATTAAGATGCTTTATCATATCATACCGAATCTCATCAGAGCTGGGGATGTTCCTCTACAGGCTTCTAGGGCTCGGACAAGCTCATCTATTGTTAGATTTTGGTTGTAATCAAAGTCATTTCCTGTGGCAAAGTGAATAGGTTGCAGCTCAGCCGCTTCCTTGATGGTCAGGAATGCGGGATGGTAATTTGCTGATCTGCTTGTATGAGAGAACTGCTTGGTGAGTGCATTAGCAATGTCTCTAGGTGAATCTAAATTATTACCCTCGTGAATGATGTTATTAATTTTGAAAGATGTTTTTTTCTTATTGATTTTATTGAAGGTGGACCAAACCTCTGATATTTCTGATATATCCTCTCATCACTCCTGTTGCTGTTAGACACTGGTTCTGACACTCCGTGGTGGGTGGGGGTGTGAGAGGATGAAGCACTTACCAATTTATGGAAAAAATTACAAAACACCCCCCACAGACTGACAAAAATGTTGACGAACCGCGCAAGGCCCAGACCACGGTAGTCACCATGAAGGCATATGTGCCTTCCGGTGGCAAAAGAAAGCCCCATGCACAGGATGACACTGTCACCCCTGCTGCTAAGGTGGACAAGACCGAAGCCAATGGGTCTAACCACCGAATAGTCAAAGATCTTGACTCGCGAGCTGGCCTCTCTAGGCCAACAGCTAAGCCAGGGAGGCCCCTGAGTTCACAGACGGCCTCCCCGATTGAGAGGGGAGAGCAGGCTGAACCAGCCGCATCAGCTGCTGCCTCCACAAACAAGCCCGAAAGCCGAAAGGGCGGGCCGAAGCGTCCGAGGCCGGAGACCGACTCTGATGAAGAGTCGGGACCCCCTAAACGCTTCGCACAGTTCAAAGGGCCAGCTAAACCCGAAGGCTTCGACAATGCCTACCAATTGGTCAGGGCATTGGAGTTGCAACGGAAAATCCGGTTGTCGATCCGGGTCGCCCGAGATCAGGGCATGATCATAATGCCCAAAGATCAAGCTACCTTGAATTTCCTCCGGGAAACGAAGGAGCTAGCCGATGGGAGGAAAATGAGTCTTTCCCCACTAAGTCCCGAGGACAAGAGAACCAAGATGGTGCTACTTGGCTTCTCAGTCTCGTGCGATGTGGAGCTGATTGCTTCACACCCACATGTCGTGCAGGCTTCCCGAATGTCAAAGGGGAAGACCCCAACCAGGCTAGTCCTGGTGACCATGAAAGGTGCCCCAACCACTACCCTTGATCTGGGTAACTGGGGCACCTACAACCTTCGAACGTATGTGCCAAAACCACTTCGGTGTTTCAAGTGCCAGAAATACGGTCACCACCAGGCTAACTGTACAGCCAAGCCTAAATGTGGTGTCTGTAGCAGGGCACACAACACTGAGGTATGCCTCAAGGCATACAAAGAGGAAAAGAGGGACACAACAGCCAAATGTCCCAACTGTGCCAAGAAGCATCATGCCTGGAGCCTGACTTGCTCTGTCAGGAAAAAGGCGGCCCTCAGGCGACAAGAGGTTGCTCAAAACCGTCCAGACTTTGTTCATGCCCCACCGGGCACCCATGTCTGGGGAAGGAACAAAAGTGAAAAGGCCTCCCGACCTCCTAAGAGGAAGAAAGCCGCCCCCCAGCCGACACCGGATGTCTCCAGCAAAAAGGAGTTTCCGACAATGCCAAAGGTGCAGAAAAAGAAACTAAGGAAAAAAGTTCTAAGAGCACCACAAAAACCTCCCCAACGGATGATCATCTCCTCTTTGGCGAGGACGATATGACTCTCCTGTTAACTGCTGTTGTCTCAGCAGTAGCAACAGCCCGGGGAGGTCGAGTGAGGAGGCCGAGAAGGCAGTTTCGGTCGCCATGACGGCATTGACCCAGACTTTCGCAGCCCTGAAGGGAAGAAAGCTGGTTAGAGCAAAGCAAGCCTCACCCTCACCCCAGGACGAGACTCCCCTCCCCACTCCAAACCAGGCCATGCCTTCACAGGCAGAGCCAAAACAGGCTGAATCTGTGCAGCTAGAGCCAGATCACGCTGACCTTGCCCAGGCAAGGCCAGCAAGGCCAGCCAAGGAAAAGCCTGAGAGAAAAGCCAACCAACCAAAGTCAGAGCTACCAAAGGCTCTCCTCCCAGTGGACCCAGGGATAGCCTGACAACAGACGAGGAGCCCTCAACCAGCGAGGACCTAGCAATGGAGTTGTCAGACTCCGACGATGTCTCTGATGTAACTATCACTGAGTAACATCATGACACACCATCTAAGCATCCTACAGTGGAACATCAATAGCTTCTCTGCAAAGAACGCTTTTCTCCAAGCAGTAGTGCGATCAAGGAACATTGACATTGTCATGCTCCAGGAGACAACAGTGGACACTGTTCGCTTCTCAGGGTACCATGCCTTCACACTGCCACGAACACCTGGCAAGAGAGGCTTGATCACCCTTGTGAGAGCAACAATCCCCTGCTCCGCAATAGCCGATGCATCACACTGTGGAGACGATGTTGAATCCCTTGCCGTCGAGGTTCACCTGGCCGGGGGACCCCTCAAACTGTACAACGTGTACAGCCGGCCACGCTGTAGAAGCTTAGACATCAGCCAGGTCTGTGCTTCTGCTGCACACGACTGTGTGATCATAGGGGGAGACTTCAATGCACACCACCCCATCCTGGCTCCCTGCGGGGCACCGGATGCGGCCGGCTATCACATAGCCGACGTGCTAGAGACATTCCCTGAGATCGCTCTCCTCAACACCCAAGAGCCAACGCATGTCAGAGGAGGGGTCCTAGACCTCAACCTGGCCACTGCGACTCTGGTGGGGAGGATTGGCTGGCGTGTCGATGAGACCGTCACAAGTGACCATTACGGCACTATAACTACCCTCATGGATGCTGGCCTAGCCGAAATCCTAAGACCGAATCCAAGATGGAAAACAGACAAGGCCAACTGGCAGGCATTTCAAAACGCCTTGGCCCTCTGTCTGAGATGCAACGATCCCCCACAAAGCGAAAATGTGGAAGTGCTCGAAGCTAGCCTGCTAAACGCCATTAATGAAACAGCCTCACAGACCATACCCAAAACTCGGCCTGGGTCCAGAAGTCACAAAGACGCCTGGTACTTCAATGACGAGATCAGGGAGGTCAACCACAGGGTGAACATGTGCCGAAAACTATTCCGAAGGTAAAGAACCCCTGACAACTTATCCCTCCTAAGGGAGGCTGTCACTAATGCCAAGGAAACTGCCAACAGAGTCAGGCAGGAAAAGTGGCTGGAATGGTGTGAGTCCTTCGACCACCAAACCACCCTTTCAGAGCTGTGGCAACGGGTCAAGTGAGCCACCAGCCGCTCAGCCCCGAGGTGCACCCATCACGACCCCCAAGCAGAGGCTAACAGACTGGCGCACGAGTTCTCTGCGAGAACGAGCAGCAACAGTCTGCCAGCCGAGCTGAGGGCAAAACAAGAGCCTATACCCCATGTCTAGCCTAAAGGCAGAAGCCCACAGGGTCATTGCAGCCATCACTCCTCCGGGTAGTAGAATATACTAACGGATGGATCGGTCGATCGCTTGAGCCACACTGCAGGCGCCGGCTTTGCAGCAAGGGATGCCACGCGATCCATGAGGGTAACAGACAACGCCTCCTCGCTACAGGCAGAGGCAGTTGCAATCATGGGAGCCCTAGGACACGCGTCTCTAAGGGAAGGACACGTGGTCATACACACAGACTTCAGGGCAGCCATTGACTGTCTTCAGCACAGCTCACCCACAGACAACATCTACCTACTGACCACGATTCTCACAATGGAACAGAGAATTCTTGCTCAGGGTAGAAGAATTATCATCAACTAGGGTCCCAAGCCACATCGGCATCAGAGGGAACGAGCTTGCTGACAGACTAGCCGTCGCTGGCAGGGGTATGCCCCCAAATCCCATGACGATAAAACCGAGCCGAAAATTACTTATGGACAAGTGTGCCTTGGTCGGTCGTACCTTCCTACGGCAGCTCCACAGAGAGGAAACGAGAACCTCCCCTCGGCCAGCTGGTACTCAGACGCCACAGGCTATGAACCACTGGCACTCTCTGAAGTAAGCAACAGAGGTACCGAAGTCATTCTTCACTTCCTTACCGCCAAACTTGCCTAGGCGAAGGACGATAAATCAATGCCCACCACCCAAGCGAATACGGGAGTTCACGAGGAACTCCGGTAGCCTCAGGAATATCATATTAAGATGAAAAGAATTCAGAACAAAAGAAAAAGTGTGCCCAAAGGACGCCCCAGACTACTGGGCCTCCCTACCCAGGGGTCAAAGCCACAAGGGCTACCCTACTGTAGAAGAGAGCTGCGGGTCTGAGGTGGGGTGCTGACTACGCCTACTGTAGCCTCGTGCCACCTGCAAAAACAAGAGCACTGAAGGTGCTGGCAAAGCACTATAAGGATCTGTAATTACAGGATTTACTTTATTTAAGTTACTTTAGAACTCAGAAGCAATAATATCTAGCGAGAGGAGAGGCCCTGGGCTCCAGGGTAGCTCTTGTGGCACAAGATTTTTTACTTATTGCTGCGGCGTTTTGGAAAAGGTGTGTCCTCATCAGAGTTTCATACACGAATGTGCACCATAAGATAACATAAGATATTTTCGTAAATCAAAGAAAAGGGTCAACGGGCGAGACAGGCAGTACTTGTAACTGGCTCATTGGTGACTTACTACAAGTGTAGCCCTCTATGTGTAAAAACAATTAAACTAGTACTCATAGTAGTCATAGCACGTACGTACACATCATGCCCGTCGGCACTGGTATATATATATATATCATCATCATCATCATCGTAAGCCTGGGTCAATCCACTGCAGGACGTAGGCCTCTCCCAATCTTTTCCATCCTTGTCTGTCTTGCATTTTTTGCATCCAGTCTTGGCCCCCAAATTTCGTTATTTCGTCGCGCCATCTTATCATAGGTCTGGACCTTGGCCTCTTTATGTTATCTATAACCCAGTCTCTAACTTTCTTTGTCCATATGTTGTCCTGTCTCCGACATATATGACCTGCCTGTTGCCATTTTCTCTTTTTGATGCTCCCGAGTATATCTTCCACTTTGGTCTGTTCCCTGATCAACTCGTCCTTAACCGATCTCTTCAACCTCTCCATCCCTCTCTGGGCACTTATAAATTTCCTCTCCAGTAATTTGGTTGTAGCCCATGTTTCTGATCCATAGTCATAACTGGAAGGATGCATTGGTTAAAGATTTTTCTTTTTAAACATAATGGCAAGGAGCCTCTTTCTATGCTACTGTGTTAGCCGAAGGCGCTCCAGCCTAGACTGATGCGTTGCTTAATTTCCTCTTCGCTAGATGTGTTTGTCTGCACGAGTTGCCCTAGGTGTATATAGACTTTTCTATCACCTCCAGCGCTTCACCTTGAACATGTATCTGTTCGAATTGAACTCTGTTGTTGAAGATGATCTTAGTCTTTTTTTTGTTCATCCTTAGTCTGACTTTCAGGCTTTCTCTATTCAGATCATTTATTTGTTGCTGCATTTTAATTGCAGATTCACTGAAGAGAACAATATCATCTGCTAATCTTAGATTGTTCAGGTATTCGTCCCCAATTTTGATGCCCTTTCCTGTCCATATCATTGCTATTGTTATTATTATTATTAGTAGTATTGTTATTATCATTATTATTATTGTTATTACTATCATTATCATCATGATGATTATGATCATTATTAGCATTATTACTATCATTATAACTATTATTATTATCATTATTATTATTGACATCATGATTATTAATATTATTACTCTTCTTCTTCTTCTTATTATTATTATTATTATTGTTATCATTATTATTATTATTATTATTATTATTATTATTATTATTATTATTATCATTATCATTATTATTATTACTATTATTAGTAGTATTACTATTGCTATATTCATTATTATTATTATTATTATTATTATCATCATTATCATTATTATTACTCTTGTTATTATTATTATAATTATTATATTATCATTATTATTATTATTGATATTATCATTATCATTATCATTGTTATTATCACTATTATTATTATTACTATTTTTTATTATTCATCATTATTATTGTTATCATTAATGTTATCATTGCCATTGTCATTATTATTATTATTATTATCATTATTATTAATATTATCATTATCATTATTATTATTATCATTATTATTATTATTATCACCATCATCATCATTCTCATTATTATTACAAATATTCTCATTCTTCTTCTTATTATTATAATAATTATAATAATAATAATAATAATATTATTATTATTATTATTTTCATAATTATTACCATTATTATTATTATCATTATTATCATCATCATCATCATCATCATCATCAACATCATCATCCTCATCATCATCATCCTCATCATCATCATCATTATTATTATTATCATTATTATTATCATTATCATTATTATTATTATCATTACTACTACTACTACTACTACTATTATTATTATCATTATTATTAATATTATTAATATTTTTTATCATTTTTATCATCAGTATCATGTGTGTGTGTGTGTGCCCACACACACACAAACACAAACATAGACACGAACACACACACACACACACACACACACACACACACACACACACACACACACACACACACACACACACACACACACACACACACACACATATTCCATGCGTATATTTTTTCTCTATAGT
>NC_061828.1:8502563-8505063 GCF_019202785.1 Penaeus chinensis | reverse complement strand
GTGATAATAATAATAATAATAATAATAATAATTATTATTATTATAATTATTATTATATTCTTTCTCTTTTTCTTCACCTTCATCTTTTTCTTCTTCATCTGTCATTTTCTTAATTTCATCATAATTTTCTTCCTTTTCTTCGTCTTCTTCTTTTTCTTCTTTGTTCTTCTCTCCCTTATTGTTTCTAGTCTCATTCTTCTTGGTATATTGGTTATTCTTCTTCTCTCCATTGTCCTTTCTGTTCTTGTTTTTCTTCTTTTTCTTTTTCATGTTTGCTATTGTTGTTATCGTTTTCGTCCTGATTTTTCTTTGCCTTTCTCTGTTTCATTTCCGTTGCTAATATTCCTTTATTTCGTCCTCTGTTTCAAATAACACTCTCTTTTTTTAAATTATTATAACAATAAATAATTATTTTTCTCTTACCATTTATAATTTTTTTTTATTGAATATGAAAAATTGACGAGATAAATGGTAAGAACAAGAAAATATATAGATAAGTCGAAAGAATATGAAAAATAATATGACGATATTAACGAAATAGATAAGAGAGACATGGAGAGAAAAGGCAAAGGATTTTACGTGGAAAGGAAATTTTGGAAACTCACTTTCTGTCATAATTTTCACAGGGGGACCAGCCTACACCGCAGAATCAAGCTGTTAGAGGAACTTCGCCCTTAGGGTATGTGTTTATAAGGTCCACAAGTTTTTTTGTTCTTGTCTTCGTAGTTATGGGGAAGGGGAGGGAGGTACCACACATTCTTGTAAATTTAACGAGATCTTTGTTACAAAAGAATGAAGTGAAGATGGCGTTGCTATAATCCCATTTTAAAGAGAGGTGAGGACGAAGTGAGTAAAAAGAAAAATGAGAGAAAAAGAGAGAGAAAAGGCATGCGGTGAAACAAGCCTGACTCTGAGGGGCCTATGTATCATGCATACAGCCAAAGGATTATAAATTTCCAGTTTGTTTCGCCCGTTTTTCAACTTTCTCGGCGGTGAGACTGAGAGGATATCACCCGCGTGCGACTGTCCTTCGCCGGGCCGTCCACCTGTGCAGGAAAGCTTTTTGCCAAACACAAACCTACGGGCTTATCGCGAGCTGAGGCCCAGGCTCTCCCTCATCTCGCCGTCGGCAGCAATGCACGCTCGGCCCTCACGACGCCGCAAACTCCTCCCGCGCGACGGTAACAGGCCGGCCTCCGAGCGCCCAGAGTGCACACGCGGCCAGGGCTTTCGTAGTCCTACGGAGACTCCTCTCGGGTCTTGCGAGGGCTTTATTTCAGAGACGTGGCGTTCTCTTCCCTGGAGTCACGACAGGAAATTCTATGGAGATACGCTAGTCCTTCTCGGCGAGTCATCCTACGATGTGGTACTCTCTGTAGCAGGCTATGACGTCCATTTCACGGTCAGCGGTCGCCAAAATTAATCCCCGCGAACACCGCTGCTTTTTCGGCCAAGATAGAGCCTCCACAGTTACTAGTACTTCGTTGCTATGATCACTCCTCGCTTGTTTTGCTTTGACTCGTAAATGCTCATATCTCTTCTTCTCAAAACAATAAAACTCGAAAAGCAGATACGAGCAGGATCACGCATTGCAATTTGTTCCTTTAGAAGGGTGAATCAGCTGATCACTCTCTATGCTACATTGACATCCTGCTAAACGTCAGAAGGCGCGGGAGGGGCCCGAGAGAGGCGCAGGGACACCGAACATCGCTGCCACCTTCTCCTCACGTTATTCTGCCTCCTCAAGTTCCTCCTCGCTCCACCTCGGCTCCTCTGCCGCCGGGGGAAGGGTCCTTCCTTCGTTCGGCAGGAGCCCTATGTGTAAGGAGTCAGGGGAGAGTAATGGAGGCCCCGGCGGCAGAGTCCCTCTTGCCCTTACACGAGGGTTCAATACATTTCAGTGTCAGAGCCGCTTCACGCATGCGCTCTCGCCGGCTACGATCTATCGCGTTAATTGGCGTCTCCTGTAGCGCTCTAAGGTGCTATGTGAGGAAACTCTTTGTTTCGTTTACCTTGTAGTTCCATAACTGTGTGTGTGTGTGTGTGTGTGTGTGTGTGTGTGTGTGTGTGTGTGTGTGTGTGTGTGTGTGTGTGTGTGTGTGTGTGTGTGTGTTTGTGTGTGTGTTTGTGTGTGTGTTTACCTGTGTGTATACATGTATATATATGTACGTGTGCCTGCATATGTGGGTAAGCGTGAGCGACAGTATTAGTAGTACGTGTGCGTACGCGAGTGTGTGCTCAGGGGTGCGGCAGAGGGCCTCACACCACCAGATGCAACGCCGCAGCCAAACCATAGAGGCCGCCCATACACCCTCCAAGGCGTGCTGCCCGGCCACGACATCACCCTCACCCCCCTGCCACGCACGCCCACTCACCCACGACATATGGCAATAAGAGAGAGAGAGAGAGAGAGAGAGAGAGAGAGAGAGAGAGAGAGAGAGAGAGAGAGAGAGAGAGAGAGAGAGACAGAGAAAGAAAGAGGAAGATTTTTTTATTTTTT
>NC_061828.1:8468250-8484963 GCF_019202785.1 Penaeus chinensis | reverse complement strand
CACACATGACATACACCAATCTTATGTGTTGTGTGTTGTGTGGTGGGTGTTTGTGTGTGTGTGTGTGTGTGGTGTGTGTGTGTGTGTGTGTGTGTAACCACACCCACATGTATAAGTATGTAATACAAACACACACACAAATATGATGATTGAGTGTATACGTATATACTAAATAATGTACACACAAACAATTCACACACACACACTCTCGCCGCACACACACTCACACACACACACACACACTAGATACACACGCACACAACACACACAGCACAAACAGAATACACACACACACAACACAACACACGCACATACACACACACATACAAACACACACACACACATACACACCCCACACACACACACACACACACACACACACATACAACCACATCACACACAATTCACAAACACATCACACTACAAATAAACACACACACGCCGGCGCATATACATGTATAGACAATGAACACATGAAAACAAAAAAAACAAAACAAATCTAGACACAGGCGTAAACACAAACATATCATATAACGAAAAGGCCTATGGAAAAACAACATAGCAGTGGACGTCCACTCGCTAATCAACGCTAAATGGCGACACAATATCCCTCGGAGGAAGCAATCAGGATAGGCCTCAGCAAACCAGGTCGCCAATATGGAAATGCCACGCTAGTGCCACTGATCGCCTCGGAAGGTTCGGCTCCCACTAAATAAGGATGCTACACTGATTCACAAGCAGCTAACACAATTTGTGTGCGCATGACGTAACAGATAACATTCTCAGCAGTCACCTCCACTGCCTAACTGCCGTTTTGTCTCATAAAATAAGTGCAAAATCAAATATTAGTTTACAATAGTCAACAGCAATGTTAAAGACACTAAATCAAAATATCATAATATCATTGATATTAAGTAAATAAATAGCAAGTAATAAAACTTCAACATAACCACAAACGATACCTATGTTACAAAGAAAATTTTACATCGTCTCGCTGAAAGATGGCTAGGAGTTGGGGCCGATAATGACCGGAGCTTTGTAAACTTGCCTGACTCCTGTAGACGCTTCCCTGTTCGAAAAGCCGTTCGAGGCGAAAACTAATCAAATATGTTTCGTATAAAATGATGCGAAATTTTACCCCATCCGTTCACAACAAACTCTTCTTCGAGCTTCAACTGACAATGTAAACGCAGAACCCTACATAATGATACTGATAACAGTAATTATAAGAATTATAATAATGACAATAATTGCAAGACCAGCGTAACAGATGGATTAAATACTCTACAATAACAGCAATAACACATGATAACCCGATGGTAATAGTGATACCAACTACGAAACTGCTACTTACATAACTAATAATACACAACTCACGAACACACAAACACACAGCACACACAAACGGAAACACAAAAAATCACACACGCGCCCGACATTTGTTGTTTATATATATATACATACATATATATACAATATATATATATAATATCAATAATATATGAACCGCAATTCATTGTTGAACAAATATAGAAAAGTATGAAAGAGAATGAATATCTTCACAAACAAGAAATGTATTTGACCGGATTCGATTCTATCTTCCGTAGAAATACAATGTATGCTGACGAAGATAGAAACGAACCGGTCGAATACATTCTCTCCTTAAAAGGAGGCCCGCACATTATACTCAGTCCTCTCTTGTCTCAGACTCCTGATAGGCTTTTTGTCATGTGACAGAAGGAGTGGGTGTATGACTGGCTGCTGATTATTTCCGCCTAGAATGTAGTTAAATACGTGGCCAAGTGCACATGTTATACTACAAATTGAATAGATAATTTGGTAGCCTAAATAAAGGTAATAATGTATATAATATCAAAATATTTGTTCATAGGATTCCCATGCCTGATTGTATTACTATTTTATTATTTATTCTTTTTTTTTTTTTTTTTTTTCAATTTTACCCAATACCTGTTTTTGTGGTTCAAACATTTAGAACATGAAGAATCGAGACTCGTGGACGCAATCACTCAAACGAGCCTAAAGAATAAAGTTTGAAGAGAAACTGTAGCCCTACACCCTGGATACGCTCCGCTACCACTACCAGTGCGGTTGCAAAACGCTACATACACGCACATACACTCACTTACTCACACACACACACATAAATATTTATATACAATATGTTTATTTCATTACATATATATATATATATAATAGCACACATATATATATATATATATATATAATATATATATATATAATATATATAAGGTGTAAAGAATGATAGATAATTAGCTACAATAGATAAATTAACACATACAGACACAAACACACGGTCTGGGGAGATAAGACGCACACTCATACAAACACATACACACACACACACATCACACACACACACACACACAACACACACAATATATATAATATAATATATTATAATATTTATTATACAATAACATACATATATATATATATATATGTATTGTATGTATGTAGTATGTGTATTTTTTTTTTTGTGTGTATGTGAATATATATATAAAATAAATATATATTATAAAATACAAAAATACATATATATATATAATATATAAATATAATAAATATATATATATATATATATATTTATATATATATATATCACGATACACACACAAAGACTCATGCACATACATATATGTGTGTAATTGTTTGTTTTATGATGTGTGTTCAGTGTTCTGTATGTGTGTGTGTTTATTTATATGTGTACTAACACTCTCACAAATTATCCCGTCCCACGTGTATATATATATATATAATAAAAATATAAATAAATAAAAATATATGTAAATATATAGTAACAACCCACACACCACACACAACACACACACACACACACAATCACATAAATATTAACACACACACAACACACACACAACACACACACAACCCACACACACACATATAAATGACACCCGGTGGAGGGAGGGAGGGAGAGGTAGAGATAGAATTTTTGCTGACGCTTTGATTGGCTACCGCTCGCCTCTTGCTAAGGAGGGACAAGGCTTGGTAAACTCAAAATAATCTTTGAAGTGCACTGCACATGGTCATTAAACTTGTAATAACACAGAAAGTAAGAATTTTCCATCTTTAACTTTTATCCGTAACGGTTTATATTCCCTAATACTAATATTTTCATATTTTCTTATCGTCCTCCTTTGTTTGCTTCTCTCCTTATTCTACCTACTGTCTTTACTTCCCCCCCTCCCCCTTTCTCCTTCCCTCCTGGCATTTCGCTTCCTGCGTGTCTCTTTCTCTCTCGCATTTCCTGTACGTGTTTGTTTCTCATTTGTGCACTTCCAGTTTCCTCTCTTTTCTCCCACACCCCCATCTTAACCCCCTGGCAGCCCACCTCTCATGTCTCCTTCCCTTCCTTCATACACCCTCCACGTTCCCTATTTCCCAATTAATCGCTCCCGTGCGCGTCCGGACTAAGCACGAAAAATATCTAATAAGCCCGCCACAGCTCGCCAGGGCTTATGGCCGGACAAGAGGGACGAACTTCCCACCGTCGCGGTCGACACATCCTTCCATGTCCTGCTCGCACTCTGCTCGTTACTGATTTCGATATTTCCCGTAAAGCACATACTACTTCTTCTTCATTATTATCATTATTTCCATGCATGAATAATTCTTCTGTTTCGGTTTTCCCCTTAATTATGTCTAGATAACCCCGTAATTGGTAGATGAAAATAAATTTTAGAACCTTTATATTTTTACGATAATTTATAAATATATGGGCGCGCGCGTGTGTGTGTGTGAGTAAGTTTGTGTGTTTTCCATGTAGATAAATTGAAAAACTAAAGATTCGAAAACATTTACACACACAACACGAAGACACAACACACACACACACACAGACACATCCCCACACACACCACACATACAACACACACACACACACACTCACACACACACACATAGTAACACACAACACACACACACAACACACATATCACAAACATACCCCATACACACATGACACAACATGTATAATTATTATATATATATATGTATTTTTTTTTTTTTTTTTGGGGAGGGGGTAATTTTTTTCATGTCCTAAATCATCGAAATTATCCATCATTGAAAATTGTTTTATCACTTAAAATAAGCATATCCCGTATAATAAGTGTTACCATAAAGTAAGTAAACGCATTAAGTTAGTTGTGTATATAAGTGACGTTATGCAAAATCTTTAGATGTGCGGCTAAGCCATATTAAGATGCAGAGTTAGGTCAGACAAATAATGTCATCTATTGTATTTCCTAGGTTTCGTCTCATCTCATAAGATTCTGAGATGTTTTCTAGCTTATATTCACTTTGCGATTTTCCAGTGGGTTATATAACCGTATTCGCAGATATCGAACCTTCTTATGTAATGTAATTCGACTAATTAAAATACACAAGTATAGCCTGAAATAGCTCTCGACGACTGCGCCCACGAGCAGAAAATCCTACCAGTAAGAATGCCCAAATCCATATGAAAGTATTTCATAAGTTAATAAAAATATTTTTGTTTGTTATTGTGAATATGGTAATGTGATTTCAGAAAGGATGCTTATGGTTTAAAGCAACGATATTGATTATAGTTGTGCATTTTTTCAGCTTAAAGTATCTCTCATAAAGATACGAAATTACAGCCCAGGGTTACGTTTATATCCTGCAGCCAGTAATTGCATTATAACATTACGTAGAACCTGCGGGTCGTGTCATGATTGAAACGTACGATTGGGGAACGCCTGAAAGCTAAGGACACTAGCGGCAATACCTTGTGGGATTAATAAGTTAACTCATTAAAACGTTTAAAAAACTATCCAATATAAATAATGTCCTTCATTTAATGTAAAAATAAACTACAATAAATAATGTCTCTTTATGTAAAAATAAACACATAAATAATGTCTCTTTATAGTAAAAATAAACTCCAAAAAATAATGTCTTAAAAATAAAACATAAATATTATGTTTTAAATTATAAGAGCAATTACAAAAATATTATAAATATTATAGCATGGTCAATTTACTTTTAAATGTTATATCCCTTATGTTACATAATTATTTAAAGCTAAAATTCAATAAGTTATACATTCATTTTCGAGAGAAAAACAAAAACCAAATTATCTCTGAATGAGAACCTCACGAATTGGGTTACCTGAGGAAATTAATACGTACCATAGATCCGCGGTAACTAGTAAACCAAGTCTCCATGAAGTTCAATAAAATCTATTATAACAGAGCAATACACTGATAATAATGATAAATTGAAATAATAATGTAATTGAATAGCACTAGTTTGTGTCAAGGCTGATACAAATACTTTACTAAGCCATGAACAACGAGGTCACAATAGGTGGCAAGAAATCACTCTTAATAAAAAAATAAATGTGTATGTACACACACACATACACACACACACACACACAACACACACACACACACACACTCACACACACACACTACTGATAAAATTTATGAGACCATATAGATATCGTATATTTCACTCCCTTTTTATACAGTATATACAATGACAACGATCTCGTAAATTGTTTTTGAAAGATTATTCTAAGCATTTAGCAATTACTACATTACCTAAAAAAAAATGATATCAGCCAAATTTCCGGAAGTTAGAGGCTTTGCCGGTGCTCCCTCGTTCCTACAATAATGTCACCAACTGTGAAGGAAAGAATCCTGGATCGGCGGATTGTTCTACTATTGAGTTCATATCCAACGAAACATCTCTAAGGCCTACGGGAAATAGTCAGAGTGGGTATTTACACAACTTCAGTTGCAAAAGTCCTGGTATCAGGCACTCCAACCCACATCGCTGGACATGGTATAGCAATAAGGCACTGTGGAACAAGGAGATTGACCACGTTCTTGTTAGCACTTGCTGGAGGTCCCTTAGAACTTACAAAGTTTACCAGACTGGTTGTGGCACACTTCAGGTCCATCTTCAAAACTCCACATCTCTTCAATGGCAATACAGGGTCGCTTTCAGCCGTCTCTGATCTATCACAATACTTGAAAGCCTGACGACCCTGTAATCTCTATAGGATTCATCCATAGCGCAACAACATATACACAGTGTCCATCTTGCACACGAACAAGGGTCAAGACAGAATTCATCTCACTGGATGAAGAGGCCACAGATGCTGATTCATCACTCATCAGAATAACAATCGGATTTACACCACCCCTAGTTTATGAGAGCCCCGACACTACTAAAAAGGGTAAAGGGCCCAAAATTTTCCCAAAATATATGACCTTCACCCCTGCCTTTAAAGCCCTGGGGAAAACTGAACCCCAAACCCGTTCGAAAAGGGGCTGCAGTCCACCAGACATGGGCAGATCTTCAAGCTAAAGTTTCTTAAATTTTGGGGTGAGTTTTTTGTGCGGGCTGTCCCCTTCAGAAATTAATTTGATGAAACTGGTGTTGCAGCCGTGTTAAAACCCCCTATAAGGAACCTCCAAAAACTGACTTCGGCATGGCTTTCACCTACTTTCTTCTGAAACAGATCCATATCACCTACAAAAAGCCAAAGCCCAAAAGAAATCTGGTTTCCCAACCCAAAAGAAAGTCCACAAAAAACCGCATCCTGTGTTTTGAATTGAATACAGTTTGGTTTATTTGTAAGGTGCTTGTGCCTATATCGGCCCCCAAATATGGATTTAGGTTTTAATTTTGGGGGGAATTAATACTGAAAGTGCTGGAGGTACCGCGAGCTTTTTTAAAATTTTAAACTCAAGAGTGAGACAAGGCGGTGTCTTTGCACCAACGGTTTTTTAAACCCCTTTCATGAATTAGTTTATGGTCAACACTACTATTAAAATTACTGTGGAGCAAACAGGGTAATACGAAAGTCACAGCCCTTGGACTTTTTTTGGAAATCTCTGGAAAAATTTTCTTGATGAGCAATGAGGAAACCCTCTTGGATCTAGATGCCTTTTGGGGACCAAGACCAAGATTCACGATTTTTGGGGGCCTGTTGGGGAAAACCGTTCAGCGACTGTGCTTGGGGAGAGGATTTTCCCAGCGCGGGAGAGATTTAAACATACCTTAAAACCCTCAGCCCTTGAAACGGGGCAATGGGAACAGGAATTTCCGTAACGGAAGGGTCGGGCTGGGGGGAGCCATGCCCCTTTTGTCAACAAAGTATTTGAGATGCCGGAAAATGTCCTCAAAAACCAAAGTTCGGGGGTACGTTTGGCGGGAAACCATTTGTCCAACTGACGCTACACCGCTGACCGACATGGGGCCCTGTTTTTTTAGAATCCTTTCCATGAGTAACCCCTGTGGCTGGAACCGAAGGGTGGATGCTCTATGGGGGCCCCATGGGGCGTTAGCCCCAATTGACATATTTAAAATATGTGGGGTGTGTGTGGGTGTGGTATGTGTTGGGTGTGTGTGGGGTGTGGGGTGTAGGGTGTGTGTGTGTGTGTGTGGTGGGTGTGTGTGTTGTGTTTTGGGGTGTTTTGTGTGTGGTGTTTTAACAGCCTCATAAATTTAAATTAAAGTTTTAAATCAAAGCATTAAAATGTGCTCGGGAACAAAAACCCCCAATATAGAAAACAAAAGTAAAAAAGAAAATAAAAAAAACTTACATATGGGTTTTCCCATTATTTTAAAATTGTTTATACTTACTTTTTTTGAAATATTATCTTGTGAAGGAAAAAAATATTCGGAAAAGAAAACAACATACTGAAGATAATTCCCGATCTCTCTTTGGGGAGAGAAGTCAAAATAAAACAATCTTATTCATCCTACTCACCCGTAAAGTAGGTTTTTCCTTAACTTGAAAATGTATTCATTCACTTCGCGAACATATAATGCCAAAGAACATACAAAATGGGCATACTATACCCATACATCTTTTTTGATACTTTGAATATAAATACCTCATAAAATTATGTATTCATAGTAGCCTGCATATACTTACTATACAATGAATCGTAAAATGGAGAAGGAAGGATTCTATCTATACTCCTGACATCTCAACTATTGCTTTATCTCTGTGGAAATTCTTCAACGATAAATATATATATCTAATATATATTTTTTTTATATATATATATATATATATATATATTTATATATATTACTATATATACACACACATGTATATATATAAGTATATATTATACATATATATTATACACATATATAAATATAATATAATATATTTTATATATATATATATATATATATATATAAATATAATATATATATTTATACGTAACATATATATTATTTATATCTATATATATATATATATATATATATATATATGCATATATATATAAAAATATATTATACATATATATTATGATAAATAAATATTATAACTTATATATACATATATATATAAATATATATACATATATTTAGAAATATATATATATATATAAATATATATATATATATATATATATAATATATATATATATGAACCGTATTCATGTTGACAAATGTAGAAAGTATGATGAGAATGAATATCCTTCACATGAAGAAGTGTATTGTGAACGGTCCCCGATAATATCATTGTCAGAAATACATCAAAACAAAGGAATTCCAGAGTGTTATTCTTATATATATATATACAATTATTCATACAGATATATCAGATATGAGCAGGCAAAAACCGTCAGACGAATGTGACTCCCACTCGTTGTCCGTATAATTGCTGACGCGACCTTTTTTGAGACTGCCCGATGCTGTGTTCTGACATTATTCTCCGTCGCGATGGATGCAGCTCTTATTTTTTCTTTTCTGTTTGTTCGGTCCTCCATGGATTATCTGCTTCTTTCCAGTTGGGTCGATGTCAAGCTTCATCTATATGTACCACATGGCGTTTGGAAGTCTATGGTGGACGGATGGTCAGCTCGATGTTCTTTGATCCTGGTGCTGAAAAACATGGGCTGACTCACCATGTATGCTGTATCGCATCTGCTGCAAGGTATTGGATATACAGCCACTGTTCAGGGTTGCTTTCGGGCCTGCTCTTGTCTCGTATTATGTCAAGCATCTTTTTTTTTTTTTTTCTCTCGGATGTGCTTGGCGATTATCTCTGTTTTGCGAGTATTGCTGATCGCCTGGAAATATTACATGGCGGTGATATTGAGAAAAATATTAGATGAGGGTGCAGGTCTGATTTTGCGAGTATATTCTCGCCTTCTTCTGAGATTAGTATGAAACAGTAACTTTCCCGGGCGATAAGCAGAATTTCGGCAGTGGAATGCCCGCACATCCGGGAAAAAAAAGAAGCGGGGAATAATGTAAACAGCTTGGCCGATTCGATTAGGTCACAAAAACAATGATAGGAACGGTTGGTAGGTGTTCCGCCGTCATGTCTGATATATATATATATATATATATTAATATTAAAAATATGCACTTGAAATTTCCCTTTGATGTATGCTTTTTGTTAAAATCGAAAAGGTCAGAAAAACCTTGCATTTTGAAGATATTTATTCCATTCATAATTTTCACACCCACACAACACCCACCCACACCACCACACAACCCCACCAACCCCCACCACACTCACACAAAACCAAACACACATCAAACAAAATGTTATAAATATACATGTGTGTGTAAGTTTCCCAGTTTGTTAGTGAAATTGTTCACGATGAAGGGCCGTTGATGGTGGTAATTCTTTTTTATTTCCTAATATTTGTCTGTGTGTGTGGGCCCCATATGCTGAAAAATCTATTTTGGGGGACGGTTTGTGGCTTGTGTTTTGGGGGTAGTCCTCTCGGGGGAACCCTGGTTTTTTTTAGTTTAAGTCTTGTTGTTTTTTTTGTGAGATTTAAAATTTGGTTGGCTGTGTTTTGCCTGGGATGTATGGATTGAGTTTTAGGTAATGTGTGAGCGGATTTAATATGGAAATTTTATGGCGCTTAGGAATGAGTGAAATTTTTGTTTTTGAAATTTGTCGGTCGAAATTATATTCCCAAAATGTTCCATTGCTCGAGGGCTAGGTCGGGCTGGAGGAAGTTACAGTCGTCAGGTTTTCTTAATTTGTCGATGGATGAGGCTATCGTGGGAAAAAAATTTAGCTTTAGCATTAGGGTGGTTTATTGGGAGGTATTTATGTTGAGAGAACAAGGAGAGGGCCCAAGACAAGCCGGGGGGCACAGAACCGGGGAGTGTAGTACCCTCAAGCAGCAGCTTCTTGAGTTTGTTTGAAAGGTCTGTGAAGTGAAGAGTTGTCAGTGATTTCCGTAGTTTTTGAGTCAGTCTTTTGTGTGGGACTTTGTCAAAGGTTTGGCGAGTCTAATGCAATAGCGTTGTTAGTGTCATTATGTGTTTTGTGATGATGTGTTTGAAGATTTTGGAGATGATGGGGGGTGAGGGAGTGGGCGATAATTTGATGGGTCGTTGATGGGGTCGGACTAGAGAGGGTAGGTCCCGGGGGGAGGGTCCCAAAGCGGGGCTTGATGGGCCCAGTTTGTAGGGTTTAGGCGAGGGGCGTGCGTTGTGGGGCCCGCAGCTCGCGGGGGACGGGTAGCACATATATATATATTATATATATTATATATATATTTAAATTATATATGTATATATAGTGGTTTTTTGTAAAATTTTATAAACCCAAAAGTAAAACCCTTTTACATAACATATAATATTACATATATTATATAATATTTTATATATATTTTATTTATTTTAATTTTTTATATATTTTATATTAAATATTACACGTTGATGCGTGTGTGTGTGTGTTTTGTGCAATTATATTTAATATATTTTTTAATATTTAATATATTATTTAACGTTGATTTCGTGTTGCGTGTGTTTCAGTGCTATATAGGTAAATAATATTTTATATATATATATTTATATATTATATATATATTTATTATTAATGGTGTGTGTGTGTGTGTGTGTTATGTTTATATATATATATTATTATAATCATTATATCCATTTGTGTAGGTTAAAATTTTATTATATATACATACATTTTGTGTGTATGTTTTTAATTATATATGTTATATATTCTATTTGTATATTATGTCTGTTTGTGTGTGTGTGCGTGTATTTTAAGTATGCTTATATATATATATGTAGTGTATACATTGAAATTATATTATGTATATATATGTATATTTAAAAAAAATTTTTTGAATGTAGATATGAAAATATAAAAAAGGGATTTTAAATTTTCATTTTATAATTATATATATATATATTTAATATATATATATAAAATATAAGATGCATTTTTATGGGAAAATGAGGCAGTTAGGATTTAGATAAATATATTTAGATACATATGTACTATTACGGTATTTATACATACATATTTTATATTTTTTAAAATTTTATTATATATATATATATTTAACCCATAACTTTATTTACTATTAATATATATATGTATATAATATATAAATAAAATATTAAAAATATCCCCTTAAAAACACATATATGTTTTACATTAAATAATTACGTGTGTGTTTTTGTGGTAATGAAATTTAAAATGTTTGTATTCTTTGGAAATATCCCAGAAAATTTGCATAATTATTTATATATGTGTGCGAATGTGTGGGGTGGTTTTTTGTGTGGGGTATATATTATATATAACACAAATATAAAGCATTTTAAGATTGAAAATGAAATGGAGGCGAAAGTATCGGGAAATGGAGGCGGAGATATATAGATAATAGATTTATACATATGTTTTTTAGGAATATATGTATGTATAATTTATATTTTATAATATATAAACATTTTTATTTTATAAATTCTATTATAAAAAAGAATATATTTTTTAACTATTCAAAAAACAAAACCCTATATTTTTTCTTAAAAAAAAAAAACGTGGTGTTTTTGTGTGTATTAGATGTATTTTATAAATGTAGTATTCTTGTAGAATAAAAAATATGTGTATATATTACTTTATATGTGGGGTGTTTGTGTGTGGTCTTTGTGTGTGTTGTGGGTGTGTGGGGGGTGGGTGTACATATTATAACATTTTATGTATATAATAGCCTGCGCTGATGCGGTCGGCCGAGAAAACGACATTGCTGAGAAGTCAAACGCAGGTTTTGGGGGGAAAAAAGTCCCCGAACCGCGGTTGATTGGAAGGGGCACCCAACAGGTAAGGGTGACATCCCAAAAACCAAACAAAAGTGAATTGAGGGGGCCATGTCTGCAGTGGAATGAAAGGCTGATGAAAAAAAAAAATGTATTTATAATTTATTATATAAATTTGTGTATTCATGTATATAAAATACAAATATATAATTTATATATTATATACATAAATATATGTATTATATATTAACAAATTTTATTTTATTATATATATTAATATTAAACACACACCTTAAAAAAAATATTTTTTTGTGGTTTGTTTGTGTGTATTTGTTTTTTATATATTTTATTTGTATTTTATATATATATAGGCGGGGTGTGGTGTGTGTTACAATGTATGTAGTATATATAATATATATATTTATTATATACACTTTTACCTTTTAAGAAGGTTTATTCGAAATTTCTTTGGTCAGGTATTAGGGGATAATTATTATTCTAATGTTCACGTCGATGGATTTGGAAAAAGGCAAAAATAAAAAATAATTTTTAATGTTGGGTTTACGTTTCAAAATATCTTGACTGAAATGTTTCTTTAAATACAAAGGGTAAAATGATATGAAGATGACTTTTGAAAGGTGTATTAGAAAAAAATGATTCAATTAAGGAAAGTAAATTGATCAATAAAGAACGTAAAAAAAAAATAAGTAAAAAAACAAGTTAATAGTTGAGGATTTAATAAACCCAAATGGTGATTGCATTGTAAAAAGGAATGAGAATGGATGGCACAATGAATGTACAAGAAGAAATTGGAAGCTTGTATCGTTTAACACAAGGCAGTTTTGTTTCCTGGTACTAAACCATTTTAGGCCCCTAGAAATTTGATTTCCTTCCGGTCTATGTTTTGTCTTCGCATTAGGAGAATTAAAGTTGCGGAGTTTCCCCTTTTCCCCCAAAAAACTCTTAATGAATAAGGCGTAACCAAAAAATTATATATAAATTAAAAAGGAAAGGATATTGAGTGGGAAATTTAAACGCTGGGTAGTGTGAAAAAAAGTTTAAATTGGTCAGGGTGTGTTGTATGGGAAAATAGTGACCTTCGTCGATCTGGTTTTTACTGTTTTATAATTATTTTGTCTGCCTAAACACTAAGCCCCACTACAAGGTGCCCAAAACCTCAATTGCCAAAGGGGACCCAAATTCCACTAGTGCTCGAAAACTCTCCCCGGGGTAATTAGGGCAAAGGGATATTTGGCCTTTTTATTTCTTTTCTTTTGGTTTCCCCTCAGAGCGCGGAATGTTGATCTAGTCTTTGCTTGCTTTCCCGCTGAACCCCCTCCCTTCTCTGGGTTGGGGTGGGCCCGGGGGGATCGAAATTCGAATCAGATTGTCATGACGTCTTTGAGCGATGCTCTTACCACTTGGCCACGCGGGCCCCTTTTTGTTTATTTCGAACTGATGTTGGTTATTCTGTAATCCCCTTTTTTGAAAAAGGGAGTTTTTGGTAATCCGTCTTTTTGTGGGTTTTCTTATTTTGAATAATTGTTGAGAAGTTAATTTAATAATAAAAGGGAACGTTACCCCAAATTCATTTTCGTTTTTCCTTTTTTTGTTTTTATGTTTTCTGGGTTTTGTATAAATTGTGGTTACATGTGGTATCCTAGAAGAATGTAATATGTACTTTGTCGTTTTTTTTAATTCACCCCCTCGTAGAATGTTCTATACACGGATCGCCCGTATCGCCCCTTTTGCATGAGTGTAGGTACCGTTGCAAAACCCTTTTTGGGTTTTGGGGGTTTAACGTCTTATTTTTGTTCTTCGTGTTGGGCTTTTTGGTAAAATCATTTAAAAATGGAATTTGGCCCTCTTATATTATGAATCATTAGTCTGATGTGCAATGTCACCCACATAAAAGCTATAAACTAAAAAGAATTAGGAAAACCCGTTGTGTTGGATTTTTCTTTTCCTTTCGCTCGGTTCCTCTCCCCGGGGCCGGTGCTATCCCCCCCCTTTTTGTCGGGATGTCACCAATGGAGGCGCTTATTTCTGAGAGATGTGAACCCCGAAACCCCATGGGTTTGTTGGCCTGTGTGTGTGTTGGTGTGTGGTGTGTTGTGGGGTCTGTGGTTTTTTGGGGTGTGGGTTTTGTGTGTTTTTGTATGTGGTGGGGTGTGGAGTGTGGGTGTGGGGTTTGTGTGTGGGGTGTGTTTTCCAAAAAAAAAATTGGTATAATGCATTTTCTTTTTGAACCACCCCAGTAGTTAATTTCTTACTCCCCCTTTGCTTTTATTTTTATTTTTTCTCTAACGTTTTTTCCCTTCCAAAGTATATCCTTTGCTTGTACATTTTTCATTTTGAAATGCTTCTTGATCCTGGAAAACCTTTTCCTTTTTCCCCTTTTCCAATAAACACCGCAAAAACCCCTTTTGTTAAAGGCGCTTGGACCCCGAAAAAAAACTTTTTATTTAAGTGTCTGCGCTAGAATCGGGGGGGTCTTGTTTTCCCTGGTTATTCCCGATTGCTTCAAGTTGCAGATTCCAAATTCTTAGGCAAAACACCCGCACGAGGTCCAATTAGGAGTTGCCAAGGTTCGGTGATGGGGGGGCGCGTGTGACCTCGGTTCAAGTGGCGTTGGCTTTGTAAAAGGGTGCGATGACCCGTGTACCCCGGTTTCCCGTGCCCGGGTGGTTTCAGGGGCTATGTTTTATTCGAAATTTTTATTTTTCTTATATGTAGGGGGTTATGTTTTTATATATTTTTGGAGGGAGAGAGAAAACCTAAAAATGAAAAACCAAGGGAAAACGAAAAGGAGAAAGGTACAAAAAAACACTTTGAACTGTGATTTTACTAAGCAAGGTCATTACCAAACCTTTACCAAAAAACTACAAGCACAACGGGGAGCTGTTTTGAAAAACATAAGCATTTTGCTCAGTCTTTTACCCCTCGCTACACACACAGGCATCTTGACCATGCAAATGTTGTGTTGGGGTTGCTGAAAGGGGCTCCCCCATTTTATCAAGAAAAAAGGGAAAAAAAACAGAACAGGTATCCGTTTTTCCCTCAGCCTGGCCGTTTGATTCCTCTTGGAGCGCAGTTCGCGTCCCCCGCCCCTGTTCAGCTCTTCTTCATCCGTTTAGGGCATCCTTCACTTCCAACTTTTTATGTTTTTTTTAGACTTTTTTTTTATGTTTCGGTCTTTTGGTTTTGTTCTTGGTCTAATTAATCTATATATTATATATATATTATAATACTATTATTATTTATTTATATTATATTACACATATATACACCCAATACATATATATATATATATATTTATAATATAATATATATTAAAATATTATATATCCCATATAAATATATTATATATATATATACTATAATATATTTACATATAAATGCCGTTATGTATATTATACTTCTTCTATCCTATTTTATATTTTTACAAATAAATTTGAATATTGAATTTTAATATGCAAATATAATAATATATATATATATAATATTTATTGAATATATATATTTGTTATATATATATTATATAATTACTATACCAAAATATTATTATATATATGCCCTATATTTTTTATTTTTTGTTTATATTATGATCCCCCTCATCACCCCTAATTATATGGGAAAAAAGGGAAAATTTGGGTTGATATAGCATATAACTTACCCTCCCCAACGGGCCCCGAACCTAGTTACTTGGGTATGAACCCGGTTTGGGGCCCGTACTAGTCCCAAAAATAAACCCGCGACCCTAAAAGGGTGTGAAACTAGGGTTAACTAGCTCCAAATACATACCTATTATATCAGAATAAAGATAGCGAAAGGGTTTTACACTATCCCCCTGGGCACTTGGTGGAAATTGAAGGAGATGTCTGAGGTTATGTATATGTAAGATGGTTTAAAGCGTGCCCATTATATATTATGCACACACACACACACACATGATATATATATATTATTATTATATATTTTAATAATTATGTGTGTGTGTGGTGTGTGTTTTTGTGTGTGTGGTGTGTTGGTGTGTATAAAAATTAATATTATATTTATATTATATATATATAGTCGATGTGATTTGGCTTTAAGTCTTACCCACTTTGTAGAGTCAAAGGGTGGGGGAAAAAAATTTGGGGCAAGTGTTTCCCCTGAGCGCTCCTCTTCCAACGCTGAGGGGCCAAAAGGGAAAAGGGAGAGACCAACGTTTTTTATTATCTATAATTATATTTTATATTTGTAAACAATGATTGCAAGCCAGCTGCCCTTTTTCCCCCTTGGGGCACAGGGATTATCCCACATAGTAAACATCCCCCCCCGGAAGGAGCCCCGTGAAAAGGGCATTTTCGCAGCGAGGCGGGAGGGGAGCGGGAGGAAAGGCAGGGGGAAACCAAAACGCGGCCCGCCACCCTGTCCCAAAACCCGGGCAGGGGTTTTGGGGCATCTGAGGGGGCCAGTGAAGAACACTTAATGATGTTGACCCAGTTTTTCCCAACCCCTTTAAACCCCACAAATTTAAAGTATTCACTAATACCTGCGAGGCCTGCTCCCGCGCCCCGTTTCTCCCGTATTTTTTTAAGGACTCCTTGCCCCTTTAAAACCCAGCCATCCTAAAATCCTTTCGAGGAT